>NC_073383.1:70523077-70823077 GCF_028641065.1 Leucoraja erinaceus | reverse complement strand
TGAGGAAAAACCTTTTCACACAGTTATGAAATTGTGGAATTCATTGCCTCAGAGGGCAATGGAGGCCGATTCATTGGATGTATTCAAAAGAGAGTTAGATAGAGCTCTTCGGGCTAGCAGAATCAAGGGATATGGGGAGAAGGCAAGAACGGGGTACTGATTGTGGATGATCAGCCATGATCACATTAAATGGCGTTGCTGGCTCAAAGGGCCAAATGTCCTACTCCTGCACCTATTGTCTATGTATACCTATGTTCTCTGGTTCTTGATTCCCCTGCTCTGGGTAAATGTCTCTGTACATCTACCCTTTCTATTCCCCTCATAATTTCCACACCTCTATGAGACCACAGAAGGCTGTGGAGGCCAAGTTAATGGATATTTTTAAGACAAGAGGCAAACTTGATTCTTGATTAGTATGGGTGTCAGGGGATATGGAGAGAAGGCAGGAGAATGTGATTAGGAGGGAAAGATAGATCAACCCTGATTGAGTGGCAGAGTAGACTTGATGGGCTGAATGGCCTAATTCTGCTCCTATCACATCAACTTATGATCACACCTCATCCTCCTGCACTCATATAAGGAATATAGTTCCAGCCTGCCCAACCTCTCCCTATAGCTCAGGCTCTTGAGTCCCGGCAACATCCTCGTAAATTTTCTCTGCACTCTTTCCCTCTTAACAACATCTATCCTATAGCTTTCCAACATAGAAACATAGAAAACAGGTGCAGGAGGAGGCCATTCGGCCCTTCGAGCCAGCACCGCCATTCATTGTGATCATGGGTTTCCAACATCTTTCCAACGCCTTTCCTATATCGTTTCTTTGGGATGATTCGTGTAAACCTTTGGCACCTTACCACACAGAACAATGTAAATGTCCATGGTGCAGCCACTATTGTATTCATTCATACAGCAAAATCTGTCCCATTGTCTCATAACAATCCATTGCCCAACAGTGGAGCATGGCTGTCACCTAGTGGATTATTTAAGCAGAGAACAACAAGCAATCCAAGGTGAAGTTGGTGATCTGGGGCTGTAGTGAATAGCAACATAATAAACAGTTAGATAGAGGCCAAAGATAGACACAAAAAGCTGGAGTAACTCAGCGGGTCAGGCAATATCTCTGGAGAAAAAGAATAGGTGACGTTTAGGGTCGAGACTCTTCTTCAGACTGAGAGTCAGGGGAAAGAAAAACAAGAGATCAGAACTCTCATTAGACCGAGGATGAGTACTTCTTCAAAGTAAGCATACCTTGAGGAGATTTTACAGTGGAGCAGACAAACTGTTTAGGAAGGGAAACACGAGATCAGAACACTTGTCATCATCTCCTCAAGGTACTTTGAAGAACTCCTCTCTCCGACAAGAATTCTGATCTCTCCTTTACTTTTCCCCTGACTCTCAGTCTGAAGAAGGGTCTCGACCCAAAACGGCACCTATTCCTTCTCTCCAGAGATGCTGCCTGTCTCGCTGAGTTACTCCAGCTTTTTGTGTCTATCTTCGGTTTAAACCAGCCTCTGCAGTTCCTTGCTACACCAGCCAAATTGCTTTAAATTTATTAACTTCAAATCTTAATACTTAATACACTAAATGCTGGAGTAACTCAAAGGGACAGGCAGCATCTCTGGAGAAGGAATGGTGTTGTTTCGGGTCGAGACACTTCTTTAGACTCTTCAGAAGAATAGAAAATCACACAATCCCACAATGTCACTTTGTGCGTGTGTGGGTGAGAGAGAGAGAGAGAGTGTGTGTGTGTGTGTGTGTGTGTGTGTGTGTGTGTGTGTGTGTGTGTGTGTGTGTGTGTGTGTGTGTGTGTGTGTGTGTGTGTGTGTGTGTGTGTGTGTGTGTGTGTGTGTGTGTGTGTGTGTGTGTGTGTGTGAGAGAGAGTGTGTGTGTGTGTGTGTGTGAGAGAGAGAGAGAGTGTGTGTGTGCGCGTGTGCGTGTGTGCGTGTGTGTGTGTGTTTGTGCATGTGTGTGCATGTGCGTATGCGTGTGCGTGTGCGTGTGTGTGTGTGTGTGTGTGTGTGAGAGTGTGTGTTTGAGTGAGAGTGAGTGAGTGTGTGTGTGTGTGCCAAGAATGTGAAGCAAATTAAGAAAGTATACATATGCCTGAAAAAGAATGTCACAAAGGCTCACCGGACTGATTCCTGGGATGCCAGGAGTTGTCACGAGAGAGAGAAATTGGGTCCTTCTTTCGAAGAAGGAGTGGTTTTAACACATGGAAGCAACAGGCCGGGCTTCACAGACTGAAGGGGAGCAGTGTAATTTGCCATGGTTGGGAAGGGATGATGCATGCTCTAGAACCTACCACTGTTTTAGATTACAAAGTCAGACATTTAGTTGTTTCATTACAGAAATAGTCTGCCTCAAAATGTAGATAACTCTCAGAATACATTCAAGGAAATTGATAGATTTTTAGACACAAAGGTAGAGTGTGGGATATGACAGTGAGGTAGAGCCACAGTTATGCTGAATGTAATGTTTGGTTCAGTAGTTTAGTTTAGCAATACAGCAAGGAAAGTCTGCGGCAACAATTACGTGTGTATTAGTTCTGTCCTACACACTTGGGTCAATTTACAGAAGTCCATTAACCTACAAACCTACACGTCTTTGTAGTGCGGGAGGAAACCAGAGCACCTGGAGAAAACCCACGTGGTCACGGGGAGAATGTACAAACTCCATGCCGACAGCACCCGTAGTCAGGATCGAACCCGGGTCTCTGGTGCTGTGAGGCAGCAACTCTACTGTTGCGCCTTATAAATGTTCACAGAAAGTTTTCTAAAAGTCTCCAAACAAAATTCCATTGTTCTGAGTGCTCACTCCGCCTAGAACTTCATGTCATTATTGCTTCAAAGAAGGCAACTCCATTCTAACCAGGTTCTCCTTGTACAGGACCTTCCCAGCTTACAAACGCCCAACTTGTGCATGGCCCGTACATGCCATCAAGCGTTAAGGAGACCATCGGGATGGATGGGTTCACCAATCATGAGTGGTTGTCGGCACTGGCTCTCTACTCACTGGAGTTTAGAAGGATGAGGGGGCACCTCATTGAAGCTTACCAAATAGTGGATAGTGTGGATGTGGAAAAGATGTTTCCACCAGTGGGAGAGTCTAGGACCAGAGGCATTAAGTATATCTTTATTGTCATTTTCCTGAGTACTCACATACCCAGAGGAAACAAAAAAACGTTGCTCAACCAGTGTCCATTCAGTGTGCAGTTAAAAAAAAAAAAGAAATAAAAATACATATATCATGAACAAATTAAACACTCTACTCTCTACTAAACATCAACAGGCGTTCCGATCGGCAGCGGCACGACAGTGGCTCTGCTGCAGTGTGTCCAGGTTGGTGGTTGGTGCGCGATACTTGGCAGGGGGCAGTCCATTTATCAGTCTTATAGCCTGCGGGAAGAAGCTGAGGAGCATCCTGCTGGTTTTGCAGCTAATGCTCCTGTACCTCTTCCCAGATGGCAGGATGGAGAATATGTGATGCGATGGGTGGTAGGGGTCTTTGATGATGGAGACGGCTCTGCTGATACATCTCTTCCTGTATATGTCCAGCAGGAAAGGGAGTGGAGCACCAATAATCCTGCTGGCGGTCTTCACAATCCTGTCTAGTTGGTGCCGTTCGTACGCCTTGCAGCTCCCGAACCAGGAAGTGATGCCGTAGGTTAATGTGCTCTCGATTGTCCCCCTATAAAAAGTTCGTAGATGTGTAGTGGGGAGACCTGCTTTCCGTAGTCTTCGGAGAGGGTGCAGTCGCTGCTGGGCTCTCTTGACCAGTGCTGTGGTGTTGGTCGTGGACGTCAGGTCATCTGACAGGTGGAGTCCTAGGAACTTCATGCTGCTGACCCTTTCCACATCAGCTCCATCGATGTGCAGAGGTGTATGGTGTTGTTTTCCCGCCCTCCTGAAGTCAACCACCATCTCCTTAGTTTTTCCCATGTTGAGAATGAGGTTGTGGGATTTACACCATCCTGTGAGCAGCTCCACCTCCATCCTGTACGCCGACTCATCATTGTCACTGATGAGACCCACCACTGTTGTGTCATCAGCGAACTTGTTGATGAAGTTGTTGTTGAGTCTAGCAGTACAGTCGTGTGTAAGCAGACTAAACAGCAGGGGGCTTAGGACACAGCCTTGGGGTGAGCCAGTGCTCACGGCTATGGTTTTTGATCTCCTACTGCCCACCCTGACTGTCTGCTGCCGCTGCGATAGGAAGTTCAGGACCCAGTTACATGTGCCAGCATCAACCCCCAATAGCTCCAACTTCTCCACCAGCTGTTACGGAATGATTGTGTTAAAAGCAGAGCTGAAGTCTATGAAGAGGATCCTGGCATAAGTATTTTTCCCATCAAGGTGTGACAGTAAGAGGTTCAGTGTTGTTGAGACTGTGTCCTCTGTGGATCGGTTGGCTCTGTAGGCGAACTGCAGTGGGTCTAGGTCAGCAGGTAGACTCTTTTTGATATGCTGCATAACTAGTCGCTCAAAACACTTCATTACTATGGGTGTTAGAGCCACTGGTCGAAAGTCATTATGGCAGGCTGGGTTTGGTTTCTTCAGGACAGGGACGATGGTGGCACTCTTAAGACAGTTGGGCACTACTGCCTGGCTGAGTGAGATGTTAAAAATGTCTGCGAAGACATCTTTCAGTTGCTCGGCGCAGTCTCTTAAAACGCATCCAGGAATGTTGTCCGGCCCTGCAACTTTGCGTGGATTGATGCTGGCAAAGGCCTTTTTAACCGGCTGCGAATTAATTAGCCTCAGAATTAAAGGACGATCCGTTAGGAAGGAGATGAAGAGGGATTTTATCAGTCAGAGGGTGGTGAGTCTGTGGAATTCATTGCCACAGAAGGTTATGGAGGCCGTCAATTGATATTTTTGCCAGAGATTGATAGATTCCTGATTAGTACGGGTGTCAGGGTAATGGGGAGAAGGCAGGAGAATGGGGTTAGGAGGGAGAGATAGATCAACCATGATTGAATGGCGGAGTAGACATGATGGGCCGAGTGGCCTAATTCTACTCCTATCACTTATGAACGTGATTTGCCGGCTCTTGCGAGTCTACAGTCATCTTCTGCCGGATGGGAATTTGGTTTGTGGCAGCATTTCTGGCTCAACCAACTGTTCTGGGTACGAACAGTTCTCACGAACTGAACCCTTCTGTGACCTTGTGGGAATCCGTCATTATAAGTCTTGCAAACCTCCTCTGCACCCTGTTACATCCTACCTGTAGTGTTGGTAACCTGGACAGTGATTGCATTTGGAACAAGCTGGAGGAGTTGAATGGATGCCAGCTGTTCTTGCCTTCCGACCCTGGGAATAGTGAGAGATCAGCATAAACTGGAGCAGACAACAGAAACACGACAATTCTCTTCACCCATGCAATAGGAACAGGTCTCAATTCTCTTCTCCCATGCAAACAAATTGAAGAATCCCAATTGTCGCATTTATCAGGACCGCCTCACTGAGTAGATCTACATATTTCAAATTGTGTCTCTATAATATTAATAGGAATGTAACGGTTCAACTTTATTTTCTCGATTAATGAAATCTAATATAATTAGTTAACCAGTGTACATTTATCACAAACGCTTGCAGCCCACATGAAATGTAGATTATTAAATTGTTTTGACAAGATTAGCTATTATTTTGCAATGTGAAAACTGAAATTTGGAAGCAACATTACAATGCATGATGGTTGACTCCTACTTAATGAGATCCCAATTCATCATTTGCGACAGGAACTCAATCAGTCAGTGTGTCCAAAATAAATCATTAAATCAGAATTCTCACCCCCCTGTCATTTTTATTTGCTCGTGCAAGGAATGTAATCCGTTGTGACTGTTCTAATTTTCATTTGATTTTCAATTTTAATTTTGATGGAGCCCAGAAAAAATGAATATAAAGTGCTTGTGTCTACTGTAAATTGATTCAACTGAGGATTCTTTGACGGAGAGGACATACCAGATTCAATAAGTCGTCTAAGGGCTAACTCAAGGAAGTTGCTACCCCAACAGCCTTATTTAATGCAGGATGATTAATACAACACTAGGTTTCAATTCACTGTAAGGTTATGATTTAAGCTTTTAACTTTTATAGGTCAGACATCGGTTTTAGTTCATCCATAACCACAATTCTTTGCTTTCTTCCAATTGGCAATGGAATAATTTCTTCCTAAAGGTGGATCTTGGGGCAAGTAAAAGTGTGAATTCTTGTTATGAATTTATTCTTAAGATGGGGTTTTGCTGGGAAGGTCAACGATTATTTCCAATTTCTAATTGTCCAATGAAGATGTTAAGTCAAGAGACCCTCAGACTCATTCTGACTTCATTGGAGACCCTCAGACTATCTTTGATTGAACTTTACAGGACATTATCTTGCACTAAACGTTATTCATGTAATTCCCTTTATCAAGTCAAGTCAAGTCAAGTCAAGTCAAGTTTATTTGTCACATACACATACGAGATGTGCAGTGAAATGAAAGTGGCAATGCTCGCGGAACAACAAAACAACCAAACAAATTATAAACACAATCATAACACACATATTATTTTACATAATAAATAATAGAAGGAAAAACGTTCTGTACAGTTAGTCCCTGGTGAGAAAGGCGTTTACAGTCCGAATTGCCTCTGGGAAGAAACTCCTTCTCAACCTCTCCGTTCTCACTGCGTGGCAACGGAGGCGTTTGCCTGACCGTAGCGGCTGGAACAGTCCGTTGCAGGGGTGGAAGAGGTCTCTCATGATTTTGTTTGCTCTGGAGTTGCACCTCCTGTTGTATAGTTCCTGCAGGGGGGTGAGTGAAGTTCCCATAGTGCGTTCGGCCGAACGCACTACTCTCTGCAGAGCCTTCTTGTCCTTGGCAGAGCAATTCCCAAACCAGATGGTAATGTTCCCGGACAAGATGATTTCCACCCCCCCTGCGTAGAAGCACTGGAGGATCCTCGGAGACACTCTGAATGTCCTCAATTGCCTGAAGTGGTAAAGGCGCTGCCTTGCCTTACTCACCAGAGCTGAGGCGTGTGATATCCATGTCAAATCCTCAGAGATGTGGACTCCCAGATATTTAAAACAGTTCACCCTATCCACAGGATCCCCATTTATACTCAATGGAGTGTACGTCCTCGGATGATGTGCCCTCCTAAAGTCCATGATCAGCTCCTTCGTTTTTTTGATGTTCAAGAGGAGGCTGTTCTCCTGGCACCAGAGTGCTAGATCAGCCACCTCCTCCCGGTAGGCCCTCTCATCATTGTCTGAGATCAGGCCCACCACCACAGTGTCATCAGCAAACTTAATTATTGAAATTGGAGCTGAACCTAGCCACACAGTCATGTGTGTACAGGGAGTACAATAGGGGGCTGAGGACGCAACCCTGGGGCGATCCTGTGCTCAGGGTGAGGGACTTCGATGTATTCCCTCCCATCTTGACTACCTGGGGCCTGGACCCAGGCACACAGGGAGGTGTTGAGCCCCAATTCCAGTAGCTTCCCGGCCAGTCTGGTGGGGACTATCGTGTTGAAGGCTGAACTGTAGTCTATGAACAGCATCCTCATTTAGCCCCCCTTCTGGCTGTCCAGATGGGAGAGAGCGGTGTGCAAGACCTGGGAGACTGCATCGTCCGTGGACCTGTTCGGACGGTATGCAAACTGCAACGGGTCCATGTTCCGAGGGAGGAAGGCGCAGATGTGATTCTTCACCAGCCTCTGAAAGCATTTCATGACTACCGAGGTAAGGGCCACCGGACGGTAGTCATTCAGGCAGGCTGGGGAGGGATTTTTTGGTACCGGTACAATGATGGATTTTTTGAAGCAGGCAGGGACCACGGACTTGTCCAGGGAGAGGTTGAATAATGTAGTGAGCACTGGAGCTAGCTGCGTAGCACAGGACTTGAGTACTCACCCCGAGATGCCATCGGGGCCTGCAGCTTTTCTTGTGTTCACCCGTGTCAGTGCCCTCCTCACGTATGTGTGCAGTGAATGGCTCGATTGTAATCAAGTATTGTCTTTCTGTTGAGTGGACAGCTCACAATTTACAGTGTACCTTGGAACATAGAAACATAGAAATATAGAAAACAGTAGGCCATTCGGCCCTTTGAGCCTGCACCGCCATTCAATATGATCATGGCTGATCACCCAACTCAGTATCCTGTACCTGCCTTCTCTCCATACCCCCTAATCCCTTTAGCCACAAGGGCCACATCTAACTCCCTCTTAAATATAGCCAATGAACTGGCCTCAACTACCTTCTGTGGCAGAGAATTCCAGAGATTTACCACTCTCTGTGTGAAAAAAGTTTTTCTCATCTCGGTCCTAAAAGATTTCCCCCTTATCCTTAAACCGTGACCCCTTGTTCTGGACTTCCCCAACATCAGGAACAATCTTCCTGCATCTAGTTTGTCCAACCCCTTAAGAATTTTGTAAGTTTCTATAAGATCCCCCCCAAATCTTCTAAATTCTAGCGAGTACAAGCCGAGTCTATCCAGTCTTTCTTCATATGAAAGTCCTGACATCCCAGGAATCAGTCTGGTGAACCTTCTCTGTACTCCCTCTACGGCAAGAATGTCTTTCCTCAGATTAGGAGACCAAAACTGTACGCAATACTCCAGGTGTGGTCTCACCAAGACCCTGTACAACTGCAGTAGAACCTCCCTGCTCCTATACTCAATCCTTTTGCTAATATATACACATGACAATAAACTAAACTCAACTCAAGAGTTGCCCAACGCATCACCGGTTCCAAGCTCCCCTCCATTGAGTCTGTCCAAAGCAAGCGCTGTCTGCGGAGGGCGCTCAGCATCGCCAAGGACTGCTCTCACCCCCAACCATGGACTGTTTACCCTCCTACCATCCGGGAGGCGCTACAGGTCTCTCTAAGTGCCGAACCAGCAGGTCGAGGAACAGCTTCTTTCCGGCGGCTGTCACTCTACTAAACAACGTACCTCGGTGACTGCCAATCACCACCCCCCCACCCGGACACTTATTATTTTTTTTATTCAAATCGTTTGCTATGTCGCTCTTCAAGGGAGATGCTAAATGCATTTCGTTGTCTCTGTACTGTACACTGACAATGACAATTAAAATTGAATCTGAATCTGAGTGTTTAATTGCCGTATATATTGACAAAGGGACAATTAAATTCTTCCTTGTGGCCATTAATGCAATAACAGACAAAGAAATATATAATAACCAATAGCACAATAAATGAATACAAGACTAGGTAACCATAATAGTGCAAGACCGAAGTCCATAGTACAACCGAAGACACAATCCATTGAAGATAATAGTTGCAGAGATAGTAGCTAGTGTTGTTCGAGCCCGATGGTTGCTGGAAGGAAGCACTTCTTAAACCTGGTGGTCACAGTTTTCCTCCTAGAGAAATGAGAGTGTGGCCAGGGTGATGTGGGTCTTTGATGATATTTGCTGCCTTTTTAAGTCGGTACCTCCTATCGATCCCTTCGATGGTGAGGAGGTCAAGACCGGGCAATGTCTACCACTGTCTAAGCCTCCTTGGAGTCCAGGGTATCCGAGTAGCCAACCCAGGCGTTGATGCAACCAGTCAGTGTGTTCTCTGCCTTACAACTGTAGAGATTCGATAGATTATTCATTGATATACCGAATCTCCACAATCTTCTCAGGAAGCAGAGGCATCTTAATTGTGATTGCAGCCACATTTACTGATCCCCTCTACCTGTGGGTTGGTAGGTCACAGACTCTGTAGCTCTGACATCACTCTGACTGGAGTTGTGACAACATTCAAAAGACAGGGAATTGGGTGCTTTGGTCAATTGGCATGAAAGAGGATTCGAGGATGAGACAAATCAGCCACGGCCACACTCATTGGCTGGGCTGGCATGAGCGGCAGGGGAGCCCTACTCCTGCTCGTATCTTCCTATGTTATTCTCCCCACCATCCTCCGCAACTCTACTACTCACCCACACACTGGGGGCAATTTATATTGGTCAACTCAATGATCAGCTCACATTGGATATGGGAGGAGCTGGAATGCAGATAGGAAAGTCACACAGCCACAGTGAGAACTTGCAAACTCCACACGGAGAGCACCGGAGGTTAGGGGAGATGCTGCATATATACACATGGACGACATACGACCTGGGTCACTGGAACAGTGAGGCAGTAGTTCTGTTGGTTGTGTTACTATGATACCCACAAACTTAGTGCCAACTTTCATCTAACATCTTCTGAATATTGCATTTCCTTTCATCAGCCTTTTTACATTTGCCCCATGAACAAAACTCAACATTTTCCATCTCGGAGAACTGGAGAGAGTAAATTAATTCCCCTGTACTATTGCCAGATCTAAGCAGAATATTCATAAAGAAATAACCCCAAATTATCGCAACGTGAAATGGACAATAATCCCACTAACAATTCATTTCAATTCACTGATATTTGAGGACATTGGAATAATTGTAAATTTTGTAATTTATATTCAAATGAATAACCATCTTAATGTTCAAAGTAATACATAATTCTTAAGAATTAATCAATGCTTGCTGAGTTATTTTAATGATTTAAAGGCTTGGCATTTGGCCAGAATGTCTAAATTTAATTATTTGAGAAGGCAATTAATTTTAATAATGATCACTTTGACTGCTGGGAATTAGTGTTTGAACATAAATTTATGTTTCATAAAGTGCCAGCATATTCCACAAAGTAATTAGGAAATGCTCTCGTAGATAGGTTATCAGCAGAACAATAATAGGGAGTGAATTAACAAGGCAATGGCAAGCTTAATGGTGAACCCCAAGTATAACATTGGAGTGGTCTGTAAGAGCATGGTGCCATGGCTGGTAGAGTTGCTGCCTCACAACGCCAGAGACGCAGGTTCAATCCTGACCTCGGGTGCTGTTTGTGTGGAGTTTGCATGTTCACCCTGTGACCATGTGAGTTTACTCCAGTTTCCTCCGATATCCCAAGGACGTCCAGGTTTGTAGATAAATTGGCCTCTGAAAAAATGTAACTAAAATGTGTAGGGAGTGGATACGGGATGTGGATGGGATAACATCGAACGAGTATGAATGGGTGATGGATGGTCACCATGCACTTGTTGGGCCAAAGGGCCTCTTTCCATGCTGTACCTTTCAACCAAATCAATCAAAATCTCAGCGTACATTGAATTTACCTCGTCTACACCAAACCACAGCATCAGAGCACCAGGTCACATACCCAAGTTATTGACCATGCACAACAACAAGTTTCATTTATATAGCACTGTAAATCTTTGTCCCAAGGGAGTTCACAGGAGTTTTATTAAATATAATATAACACTCGGGTGCATGAGGAGAAATCAAGATATCGGATTTTATCAAAAGTAAAAGCTTGATCCAACACTGTGGCACAGCTTTGAGTTGCTGCCTTACAGCGCCAGAGACCCGGGTTCGAATGGACTACGGGTGCTGTCTGCACAAACTTTTTACGTTCTCCCTGTGACCGCGTGGGTTTTCTCCGGGTTCCCTGGTTTCCACCCACATTCTTGAGATGTGTGGGTTTGTAGGTTACTTTGCTTCTTGTGGAGTGTGTAGGATCAAACTAGTGTACAGGAGATTGTGTGCAGGGAGTGGATGAGAGAGTGAGATAAGATTGGGGTCAACTTGGACATGGTGGGCCACAGGACCCGTTTCCACGCTGCATCTCTAAATTAAACCAACACTTTATGTGGAATACTGCAAGACTTATGTGGAGCAGCGGGTGGAAATAAATGGTTAATTACAAGGGAGGGAGAAGTTTTATATCAAAATGATGCTGTAAGCTCCAAACAGCTTAGCTCCTAAATTAGTAATTAAATACACACATTGCTCCTCAGTAAAATAGACATCATGCTGCTCTTTATTGCTGAGCATATGCTCCGAATCTATGCACTGTATTCTCATGAGGGAGATACACAATGTGTTTAAAATGGATGTAATAACATAACTGTGATATAATGGCACTTCATTTGCCTTTCATGGAGCCTTGCTAACGATAATTGAGAGAGGAACAGAATGCAAAGACAATGAACACATACTAACAAAAAATGATACAGGGATGTGATGCTAAAGCTACCCCTGCAATAAGCAAGACCAAAAAACTAAAGACATAGACTGATGTGTATGCAGCATCTCCAACTGTAACTGCTCAGACAGGAGGTCTCTGCAGAGGGTAGTGAGGGGAGCAGAGAGGATCTTGGCGTCTCGCTACCCTCGGTACAAGAACTGTTCCAGAGCCACTGCCTGAAAAAAGCACTGAGCATAGCAAAGGACAGACTGCACCCACTCCACACACATCTAGATCTCCTGCCATCAGGAAAGAGATACCGCAGCATCAAAGCCTGGACAACCAGACTGCTAAACAGCTTCCATCCACAGGCTGTGAGGCTGCTAAACAGTCACTCCACCTGATTCTGCTGCTTTTGCACTGAAATTTAATAGTAAGATTAAACGAGTACTTACCAGTATGAAGTTTGATCTGTATTTTATGAGGAGTTACGATGAGGGATTACGTGAAGACCCCAGCCCAGTGCGCAGGTGCGGCATACTTCGAAGCAGCGGTGTGAAATCACAGGATAGACACAATATTTGAAGTAAGATAGTAAAGATCATGAGACATCAGTTTATTAGTTTGATCTATATATTGAGGGTGGGAGCGGAGGGCATGTAATCCCTCATCGTAACTCCTCATAAAATACAGATCAAACTTCATACTGGTACGTACTCGTTTAATCTTACTATTTTACTTCGGAGTCACGTGAGTGATTCCGTGAAGACTTCAAAGGTCTGTGATTTCAAACCATGTAACAGTTTTTATTTCACTCACTGCCGAAGTTTTTGAGGGAGGAAGTGTTATCGTAATCAACCAATGGATCTGCTTTCACAAGAAACAGAAAGGTATTTGTTAACAATAACAACATAAAGAGCTCCCCTGAGCTTAAATTAATATTGCAGTTTGTAATATTCTTTCTGCAATTAAATCAGGCTTATCAACGGTTTACAATAAAAAAATGTTCTGAACGTCGTTCCCTTGACCATTCTGCCGTATTGAGAATGTGGTCAACCGGGATGTCCATTCGTTCAGCCGCTGATATCAATGCTGCCCTAGTGGAATGGGATTAAAATGTATTATTATCTATTCCGGCAGCTTTCAGTACCTGTTTGAGCCACCTTGGAGTGGTTTGGCTCGTACCCCGTCTTGGGGTTTCTGTGGTTAACCCATAGGCTTTCCTCTCCCTCTAAGATTGTGGGTTGTGTCTATATATTGTAGTAGATGCGTCACCACACTCAGCCTGGACTCTGGTGGGTAGGCCCGGAATCCCACCAGTGAATTGGGCGTTCCTGGTCCATATAACCATATAACAATTGCAGCACGGAAAACACAGGCCATCTCGACCCTACTAGTCTGTGCCGAACTCATAATCTCGCCTAGCCCATATACCTGCGAGTTAGGTTTTACCAGACCTAGAATGATGAACGTGATGCGCCTGGGGTAATCACCATGTTATCCAGTCTAGTTTTATGGAGTGACTGGACTCTGTGAGCGTATACGAGAGCCATAAGCATGAGCGTTTTTAACATAGTTTGAGCAAGACTGAGGGATCTGGCTGGTGCCATTCCCTGAGATATGTCAATATCACACCGATATCCCATACATGGGTATACCTGGGTTTTTGGGGCTTATTATTATAATTGCCCTTCATAAGTTTATCTTCAGTGGATGGGATCCCATGCTCTGCTGTCCTGCTGTTTTAGATAAGCAGACGAGGTGCTCCATGCTGTATTTACGGCACCGTAACTCACCTTTTAATCATGGTGTAGATGTTCCAGGAACTCCAATACGTCAGTGGTTGAATAGTTTGGTATGTTGTCCCTGCGTCGTGGCAGTATTTTCCCATGCTCTTGGTGACTGTTCGCAGGGATGCCGACATGGTGGTAATGGTTCCTTTGGATAATCCCAGTCCCTGGTAAGGTCTATTCAAAACCTGCACCCAGGAGTTTGATGTTTTTATGGCATGGGTGGCTTATGCCTGATACTGGGTTGAGTCAGCAACCATGGTCCACTAGGGAAATCCATAGGTGACTCGCCCACCATGTCGTGATGAACCGGGAACCATGGCTGTGTAGGCCGGTCGGGCACGTTCAATATCTCGGAGACAGATTCCATCTGTATTGCGAAGTGCCCGACTGATGAGGCAGAAGGGAGGAAGGCAAAGCAGAAATTCCCCCTTCCAGCGTGTAGGCATCTATCGCTGCTGCCTCTGATCTGGTTCCTAAGTCACATACATAGGTTACTGGTGATTCCGTCTTGTGCAACCAAATTGATATCTGGCTTTCAAACTGTTTAATACCTTTAGCAGATATTTTGGCATCTATTCAATGTTATCATAAATTTTTACCCGTGACGTGGTGTCTCCCACTGTGTTCTAGCTTCCTAGGAAATAGGCAGCTGATAGTTAAAATGTCTTTTGACACACCATTGCCAGATCTGTTTGACCAATTTGTTGCACAACAATGATTTTATGCTCCCCATATGGTTGATATAAGCCACCACCATAGTATTATCAATCCGTAACCACATATGTACGTGCTGCATTTGAAATGCATATGCTTTTTAACCCAATAGGCGATCACCAATCCCAAGTAGTTGATGTGTGTAGTAATATGTGTATGTGTATGTGTGTGTAGTAACGATGATTCTGAATTGGTCCATCTGTTACCTGTGCTGGATATGGAGTTTAGTTGCTCCCCAGCCTAAAGTACTGGCATCGGTTTTTAATAGCCAAGTTGGGATTGGTGATGATAATAGGGCTGAAAACTATGCCAAATATATGTCTGCCCACCACTGTGATTGTGATATAGCTTCAGTGGGTGCATTCATGATTTGATTATAGTGACCCAAGTACCTTGGCAAAGTAACAGTCATATGGATGGAATTGTTATTGAAGCCCAGATAATCCATGGTAGTTAACGGCTTCAATTCTGGTTTATCTGGGCGTGGCATGAACCTCAGTGCTTTAGGGAGCTGTTTCGTAGCTAGAACTGCTGCCACAGCTAATTCCTTTGTTTCCCCTAATATGAGGATATCATCCAATATATGCCATGATTATGCTTGTTTTCTTAATATTTTCATGGCTATTTTTAATATTTATAATGGTTTAGGGCTGAGATTAGACCATTGGGAATGCTCTATACTCCCATAGTTGCCCTAACTGGGATATCCATTATCCAGGTAAAAATGTTTAGGTATCTACAATGATCCTTGTGTATGGGTATAAGATAGTTTGCATCTTCCATATCAATGCTCGCCATAAGGTATCCTTTGGAGATCAGATGTCTGGCAGTGACAAAAACCCGTCTCCATCTTAAAGTGTATATACTCAACAGATTTATTTAGTGATATTAGATCAATGATGATGCTACATTCACCATCTTTTGTAGTTTTGGTGAATATATTTGATACAAATTCCAATGGTTCATGTTTACTCCCATGATCCGTTTAGTAATGAGCCTTTCTAGTTCAGCTTGACCTTCTCACTTCTCTTTCTTAGAGGGAGAAAATGCCCTTTGGGCGCATTGCTGAACTGGCGGTAATATGACCAATTTGAATTCAAGTTTTTATCCACTAATACTGTTGAGTATATATTAGTTATTTGTGACAGCGCCCCATGCTTTATCAACAAGTGTAAATGCGGTCGCCCCCCCCCCCCCCCCCCGCCCCCCCCCCCCCCCCCCCCCCCCCCCCCTACCCCCATATTAGAACACCCTTATTTAGTGTAAACTGGGGTGCTGCCAGCTGGGTGTTGGATGCGATGTCCTTGCTCGTTCCATGGCCTGCCCTCATGAGGCGCACAGGTTTAGCTGCCTCTCTTCCCGCAGCAGCGGTTTGCATAGCCCCGTATATTTGGGGTTGCGGGCAGTTCTTATATGCACAAATGTCAGTCGAGTATCCCAAATTTGGGAACATCTTAGGCGTCAGCACACTCGTAGTGCAACGGGATAGTCTCATCCTGGGAGAACCACCTTGGTGATCATGGCGTCTCGCCTGCCAGGTGAGTATGATCCGTGGAAAAAACGAGCAAAGGCGGTGACATCTTGACCCTCTGTTAGGAGCTTCAGAATTCGCTGCTTTTAGCTCTTGTCTGCGAGTCTGCTGACCCAGCTGCCTGCGGATTTGCCTCTAGAAAGGCCTACTCCTGCAGGGCTTTGTTTGGGAAGATGGTCGCGTGGAGGAGCCATGTAGTGGCCCACGACACCCAGTAGCTCTTCCTGATCCTGCTCCCCTGGCATACTGCTGTTCTCGTCCGCCTGCCCAGCGTTTAAGCCAGCCCAGCCCTGGCCTCCTTAGCTAGCCTCAAAAGAGGGAGCAAAAGGGTGTGCTATAAATTGGAGGAGGCATAGCTCAAACTCCGTTGTTGCATCAATCCCTCGACAAGGGAGATGGCTAGTGCAATAGCACTGGGGTAGGAGTGTCAGCTCCCTTGGCATTCAGCCAGTGACCCCTCGTTTTCCCTGGAGGTTTTGAACTCCATGACTTCCTCTGGCTTGGGGAGACAGACATACTTATTTTTGTTGTCTCCAGCCTATTCCAGTGTTGGAGGAAGTTAATTCCTGTAGAACCTGTAATTTTGGTAAGGTTTTTGTCTTACCTGTAGTTAGAGGCTGCCTGCCGTTTTTCAGGCGGCATTGTAGCGGTTCCCGGGCGGCGATTCTCCTTGTCAGGAGTCTGCAGGGCTGCTGGTCGGGTTTTTAATTTCCCGCCGGTCCGCTGCTATTACCAAACAGCTGTTCAGCGGACCGGCATCAGCGCAGCTCTCTGTCAGCGGTCCGCAGCGTGTGCGGTCCCGTTTGCGCCTATCCCCCTCCACTGTCGGCTCCTTCGCTGGAGTCGAACGGGGGCCGCTTCCTCTGCTGCTTTGCTCCCCCGGAGCAAAAAACCACAAGGCCCGATTAAGGTAGGTACTTACCTAACGTTCCTTGGTTGCGGGAGTGCCCGACTCCCGCTGGCCGCGTGTTGCACAGCTGTGCGATTATGCCGCACCTGCGCACTGGGCTGGGGTCTTCACGGAATCACTCACGTGACTCCGAAGTAAAATAGCTGGCACTGAGTAATAACTCTGGCACTGGCTCAGGTCACTTAAATCGGCTGCCCTGGACATTTTATGACTGTTTATTTTACATGTATTTTAATGTTGCTTTTTTTTACCTGCACTTTTTTAACTATTCGTATTGTTTTTTATCAGGAACTGGATTTTTTGTTTTTTTAATCGTTTTTATTTATGCGTGAAATGTTTAAGCTTTTATGTGCGATGCTCTGGTATTCCCTGGGAAACGTCTTCTCATTTTGCACTGTACAATTGTTGCTTTGCATGATGACAATAAAAGGATGATAATGATAATGATAATGATAATCTTTCCTGACCTCCAAATGTACCACTTTACAACTAAGTGTAGACGACTGTAATAATCTTGTCAATCCCGTCAACACTCCTCTCCTCCAATAGCAAGTCTACATAGAACATAGAACAGGAACATTCCCTTCAGCCCACAACTGTGCCAAATATGATGCCAAGTTAAATTAATCCCCTCTACGTGATCCATATCCCCCCCCATATCTGTATTTCTATCTAAAATCCACTAAAAGCTTTTCACTGTACCTCGGTACATGTGACTATAATCTAAACTGAAACTATCATGTCTGCTTTTCAACAGGGCAGGGAATCCAGTGCAATCCAGACATCTTTATGTAAAAAACATACCCTGCACATTTCCATTAAACTCTCTCCCATTCACCTTAAAGCTGTGTCCTTTAGTCTATGGCATTCCCAACCAGTGACTCACCACCCTCCGCGTAAAAAACTTGTCCCACAGATCTCCTTTGAACTTTGCCCCTCTCACTTAAAAGCTATGCTCTCTGGTATTTGTTTTTTTCCATTCTGAGAAAAAAAAATGTCTACCCTATTTAAGCCACTCATCATTTTATATGCTTCCATCAGGTCTCCCCTCAGCCTCTGACAACCTCAATCTCAACGCTCCAGAGAAAATAATCCAAATTTGTCCAACCTTTCTTTAAAATTAATAGCCTCTAATTCAACCAGTATTTTGCACTATCTCCAACACCTCATCATATTTCTGTAAAGGGGCGACCAGATCTAGAAAACCTATTCTAATGAAATTGTTTGATGAACTAAGGGATCTTGGGGACCAAGTCCATAACTCTGTGAGAGTAGCAACATGAGTAAATAGGGTGGTAAAGAAGTCTTATGGTATGCTTGCTTTCACAGGTTGGAGCATTGAGTATAAGAGTCAAGGTAGGTATGATGCAGCTTTATAGAGACTTTGGTTAGGCTGCATTTGGGGTATTGTATGCAGTTTTGTTCACCACATCATAAGAATTATGTGGAGACTTTGGAAAATGTGCAGAGGGGATTTACATCCCCCATCAGTCTGAAGAAGGGTTTTGGCCCCGCTGAGTTTCTCCAGCATTTTTGTGTACCAGAATGATATCTGGATTAGGCAATTTTAGCTTCAGGGAGAGGTTGGACAGACTTGGATAGTTTTCCCTGGAACAGCAGAGGTTGCAGGAGACCCAATCGAAGGATATAAAATGATGGGAGACATCAATAGGGTAGACAGTCAGAATTGTTTCCCCAGGATGGAAAAAATCAAATACTAGAGGCCATACTTTAAGATGAGAAAGATAAAATTTAAGATTCAAGATTTAAGATTCAAGGTGATGTGTGGGGCAAGTTTTTATGCAGAGGGTAGATAGCCCCTGGAACATGCTGCTGGGAGGGATGGTTGAAGCAGATACAATAGTGGCATTTAAAAGACTTTTGAATAAGCGTATGAATATACAGGGAATATGTGTCCTAAAGCGTCATTCTCCTGGGTTTGATCCTGACATCGGGTGTTGTCTGTCTGGAGTTTGCATGCTCTCCCTATGACTGCATGGGTTTCCTCCAGGTGCCTTCAGTTTCCTCCTATATCCCAAAGACATGGGGGTTTGTAGGTTATTGGTCTCTAGTGTGTAGGGAGTGGATGCAAAAGTGAGATAACATCGAACTAGTGTGAACAAGTAACCGAAGGCCGACGTGGACTCGGTGGGCTGAAGGGCCTGTCTCCATGCTGTATCTCTGAACTAAACTAAACATTGGTATGGCAACCGCTCTGCCCCTGACCACACAAAATTATAGAGAGTTGAGAAAGCCTCCTAGTTTATGACAAAAAACAGCCTCCGCACCTCACCACCCCCTCCCCCACTATGCCCTCCCCCCCCATCGACTCCATCTTTACTTCATGCTACATCGGGAAAGCAGCCAACATAGTCAAGGACCATGCATATCCAGGCATTTTCACTTCTCCCCTCTCACATTGGGCAGCAGATGCAAAATCCTAAAAGCACCTACAACCAGATTCAAGAACTACTTCTTTCCCACTGTTATCAGTCTCTCGTTTGGGCATCTCAAATGCTAGGAATGAGTTCCACATCTTCCAACCCACCTCAATGTGGCCCTTGCACTTTTTTTAAACAGAATATTTTCTACAGCTGTAAAACTATATTCTGTACTCTTTCTTTCTCTTTTGGGCTATCTGATGTACACATTCAGGCATGAATTCATGCATGCCTCCGCAAGTGTAAAGTAGAGAGCACACTGACTGGCTGCAGCACGGCCTGGTTTGGCTACTCAAATGCCCAGGCTCGCAGAAGATTATAAAGAGTGTTCAGTCCATCACAGATACTGATCTCCCCATCATCAAAGGGATCTATTGGGTATGCTGCTTCAAATAAGCACCTAATATCATTAAAGATCCACACCACGCTGGTTACTCTCCCTTTGTGTCGCTACAAATAGGAAGAAGGTCTAGGAGCCAGAAAACTGTGACCACCAGGTTCAAGAACAGCCTCTCCTCAACAATCATTGGGTTCTTGAACACTGCAAAAATAACCTAAAAAACTATAAACTTTTACGCACTGCGTCTTTGGTTACACTGTGGGCTTAGGTTTTTATGCACCAGTAGTACTGTTAACAATTGAATGAATTGTTTTGTTAATTTTATTTATCTGTGTGTACTGTATTTACGGGCCTGTTAAGGTGCCGCAAGTAAGCATTTCATTGTTCCATCATCAGTACATATGACAATTAAACACTCTTGACTCTCATGAGTCAACGTTTAGTTTAGTGTAAAGATGCAATGCAGAAACAGAACATTTGGTCCATCAAGTCCACGTCAACCAGAGATCGGGGCGGCATGGTGCAGCGGTAGGATTGCTGCCTTGCAGCGAATGCAGAGCAGCAGACCCGGGTTCGATCCCGACCACGGGTGCTGTCTGTATGGAGTTCATACGTTCTCCCCATGACCTGCGTGGGTTTTCTCTGAGATCTTCGGTTTTGTCCCACACGTTCCAAAGACGTACAGGTTTGTAGGTTAATTGGCTTGGTAACTGTAAAAATTGTCCCTAGTGTGTGTGGGGGGGATAGTGTTGATGTGCGAGGATCGTTGGTCGGTGTGGACCCGGTGGGCAGAAGGGGCCTGTCTCCGTGCTGTATCTCTCAATTAGACTAAACTAAACTAAAAGATCACTCATTCTATCCTACACAATTTACCGAAGCCAATTAACTTACAAACCAGCGTGTCTTTGGAATGTTGGAGGAAACCGGAGCACCCGGAGAAAACCCATGCAGTCACAGGGAGAATGTACAAACGCCATATGGACAGAACCCATAGTCAGGATCAAACCCGGGTTTTTGGCGCTGTAAGACGGTAGCTCTACCGCTGCACCACTGTGCCGCCCTGGAGAGCACGCAAAACAAAAGCTTGCACCGTGTCTCAGTACACGTGACAATAATAAGAAACCAAACCAACATTCAAGGTTTAAGTTCAATTTCACAAAATCGTAGAACATAACTTGAGAGGTTCTAAAATTTGGAACTGTTATTTTGTTAAAACCTTTATTAAATATCACTCCTCCAGTCAGAGAAAAGCTAACAATCCACTTTGCATCTCCTAAAAGGTAGATTGAGAAGGAAAGACAGAGTGAAGGAGAAACTAAAGTGGTAAGGATTATATTCAGTCAAGTCAAACATACCCTGTAGCCATGTAGATATAGATATAGATATGCCATTTATTGTCACTATAAATGTACAATGAGATTAAAAGCAGCTCGTACTCAGTGCATACATATAATTTAGTACAAGAAACAGATAATAAAACAAAGGGTGGGGGGGGGGGGATAGGTGCACAATTCTGCGGCGTTATATACATATCTATAAAGGCAAAATGGTGAAGGATGAATAGGTAGTATTCTTAGGCAGATGTTTAAAAATTATATTAAATATTTAAAAAAAAATAAAAAATATTAAAAATTACAGTTACAATACACATTACAGTTCCAAATTTCAGTACGTGGATAAAATAGATGGAAGTCCGGGTGTTGGACTGTGAAGTCAGTGCATGTGTGAATTAAGAGTAGTTTCGGAAAACAACTATTCCTGACTCTATTTGTCCTAGATTTGATGCACCTATAGCGCCTTCCAGAGGGCAGCAGGTCGAACAGTCCAAACGCAGGATGGGAGCTGTCCTTGATGATATTCTTTGCCCTGCTAAGGCAGCGGAAGGTGTAAATATCCATCAGGGAGGGGAGAGGGCAACCAATGATCTTCTGCGCTGTCCTAGTTACCCTCTGAAGCCTCTCCCTGTCTGCCATGGTGCAGCTGCCACACCATGCTGTAATGCAGTATGTCAGCAGGCTCTCGATGGACGAGCGATAGAAGGTCAGCAGCAGGTTAGAGTCCAGGTCGTGCTTCCTGAGAACCCTCAGGAAGTGCAGCCGCTGCTGAGCCTTCTTGATGACCGCTGTCGTGTTGTCTGTCCAGGAGATATCAGCAGCGATATGGACGCCGAGAAACCAGAAGGTGTTGATGTCAGATGTGGCTTGCTGCTTTCACGCTGTTCATAGTTTGTGAGTGTTTATAGTTTTATCCCATGTTACTGACATCCAACTGTCTATTTCTTGACTCGAGAGGTTAGATGATACACCAGGATATGGTGCAGTATGGTACCTTACGGCATGGTATGGTACTTTATTTATCACGTGTACTGTGGTGCAGTGAAATCCATGTTTGTATACAGTTCAGTAAAGTATCATCATGCATAAGCACTTGGATACATCTTCGATAAACATGTGTATGATGAAACTGCTTAAACCAAAGATAGATACAAAATGCGGGACAGCAGCATCTCTCTGGAACGAAGGAATGGGTGGAGTTTCGGGTCAAGACCCTTCATCGCAGACACAGTACAAGTGCATAGCACTAATACATTGAGACTATGGTCTCCATTCATTAATTATTTGAAGGGATAGATTGGCCCGGCACGGAAACCCAACTGAAGCTTGAACTCGGGATTAGATGAAAAGTTATACTTTATAATCTACGAACCTATCTCCAATGACGTATTATTAGTAATTCATTCCACTTTTTTTTTTTTTTGACATTTGTAATTCTTTTTTTTTTTCTTTCTCTCTCTTTCTATCTATATTAAACAAAAAATTAGAAGTGGAAACAATCCACAATTGAACATTTTAATAATGTATGATTGATGTACATGAAAAGTTTTTTACTATAAATATGAAACTATACTTTACCATAATATGTTTGCTTCCAATAAAAATATTTTAAAAAAAAACATTGAGACATTATGCAGAGTTGTAAGTGCAGGGATCTTGATCTGACCATGATCTGTTGTCCTGGCGGCGTTGCAGGGTCTGTATGGCCCTGCACAGCCGCAGTGTCTTCCACCTCTGCTCCAATGCATGCAGTCCACATACTAATGTTAAATGACATAGTAAATGATGTTAAAAGGACTGAGATATCCCATTTTGGCATCCAGTTGTTTTATTTTGCAAATTGTACCAACACCTTTAACGAAGTGCAATGAAGCAGTTTTTGCATGCCTTGGCCTTTTACTGTCCTTATCCTTCCGCTCTAATATCTTTGAGAGGAGAACATGAGAAACGAGAGCAGGGTTATCCCAATCCATCCCTGCGGCTGCTCCGTCATTCGGATCAAATCAAAAGAAGGTGGCACGGTGGCGCAACGGTAGAGTTGCTGCCTTACAACGCCAAAGACCCGGGTTCAATTCTGACTGCGGGTGATGTCTGTGCGGAGTTTGTATGCTGAGAACAAAGAGGGTCCCGGCGGGGGGACCACGGAGAGCAAAGAAGGACCTGGCGGGGGCCATGGAGAAGAAAGAAGGACCAACATGATTCTACTGCGTACTGAAGCAACTTTATCAGTGCCAGAAAAGTGGCGACACTTTGTGCATTTTATGTATTGTATGCAAAAACAAAAAATTTCACTGTACTTGTGATAATAAAGTATCATAGAATTGAATCATTTAGAACACAGATTGGTACTGCACAAGAACAGACCCTTCGACCCACAATGTATGTCGAGCATGATGCCCAGTTAAAGTAACCTCTGCCTACATGTGATCCATATCCCTCCATTCTCTGTGTATCCATGTGCTTATCCAAAAGCCACTTAAACACGATTTTACTTCGGAGTCACGTGAGTGACAACGTGATGAAGGGCCGTCCGTCTGCGTGCTCGTCATTACGTCTGAACGCAACGCGCACGACGGACTGGCAGAGGCACTGCGTCCTCCCAGCCGTCGGGATGGGCAGGTAAGGAAAGTTGAATTACTTACCTGCGTTCTTTCGGGCTTGAAGCTTTTTGTAGTTTCAGAGCCCAGATGTCGAGGAGACGGTCCGCGGGGAAGTCGGCTGCCGAAGACCGCAGCATTCCCAGTAGCGGGTGACGGTCTTGTTCCCGACATTAGCACCGTCAGCAGAACCGGCAGGAGACTTTGTGCAGGAGGAGGAGCTCCGTGGTGGTCCTGCAGGACGTAATACCACCCGCAAGTCTAACAAACCCGTTGACTGAGATGAGTCCGGGGTAGAGGGATACCCTCCCTCAACGGAGAGCGTCTGAGGATGACTCTCCCACATGGAGCAACCTATGGAGAAGTTGCTCCAACAATGATCTGCTCCAAAGGAGGGAGCTGTATCAGCCCGGGCCTACAGCAGTGCCGGTGCCGGGAGCCTCGTACATGGGGCAGCCCAATGTCTTCCCGATTGGAGGGGGAAGTACATATGGAAGAAGCCACTCTGAATCGGAGTACAAAAGAACAGGGGGGGGAAACCGTCCCAGGGACAAGCAGAAGAAAGTAAGTAAGTAAGTTTTACTTATAGCAATGTTTAAATCATATAACCATATAACAATTACAGCACGGAAACAGGCCATCTCGACCCTTCTAGTCCGTGCCGAACACATAATCTCCCCTAGTCCCATATACCTGCGCTCAGACCATAACCCTCCATTCCCTTCCCATCCATATAACTATCCAATTTATTTTTAATGATAAAAACGAACCTGCCTCCACCACCTTCACTGGAAGCTCATTCCACACAGCTACCACTCTCTGAGTAAAGGTTCCCCCTCATGTTACCCCTAAACTTCAGTCCCTTAATTCTCATTTCATGTCCCCTTGTTTGAATCTTCCCTACTCTCAGTGGGAAAAGCTTTTCCACGTCAACTCTGTCTATCCCTCTCATCATTTTAAAAACCTCTATCAAGTCCCCCCTTAACCTTCTGCGCTCCAAAGAATAAAGCCCTAACTTGTTCAACCTTTCTCTGTAACTTAGTTGCTAAAACCCAGGCAACATTCTAGTAAATCTCCTCTGTACTCTTTCTATTTTGTTGACATCCTTCCTATAATTAGGCGACCAAAATTGTACACCATACTCCAGAATTGGTCTCACCAATGCCTTGTACAATTTTAACATTACATCCCAACTTCTATACTCAATGCTCTGATTTATAAAGGCCAGCACACCAAAAGCTTTCTTTACCACCCTATCTACACGAGATTCCACTTTCAGGGAACTGTGCACAGTTATTCCCAGATCCCTATGTTCACCTACATTCTTCAATTCCCTACCATTTACCATGTACGTCCTATTTTGATTTGTCCTGCCAAGATGTAGCACCTCACACTTATCAGCATTAAACTCCATCTGCCATCTTTCAGCCCACTCTTCCAACTGGCATAACTCTCTCTGTAGACTTTGAAACTCTACTTCATTACCCACAACCCCACCTATCTTAGTATCATCTGCATACTTACTAATCCAATTTACCACACCATCATCCAGATCATTGATGTACATGACAAACAACAGTGGACCCAACACAGATCCCTGTGGCACCCCACTCGTCACTGGCCTCCAACCTGACAAACAACCATCCACCATTACTCTCTGGCATCTCCCATTCAGCCACTGTTGAATCCATCTTGCTACTCCACCATTAATGCTCAACCATTGAACCTTCTTAACCAACCTTCCATGAGGAACCTTGTCAAAGGCCTTACTGAAGTCCATATACACAACATCCACTGCTTTACCCTCATCAATTTCCCAAGTAACATCTTCAAAAAATTCAAGAAGATTAGTTAAACATGACCTTCCAGGCACAAATCCATGTTGACTGTTCCTAATCAGACCCTGTTTATCCAGATGCTTATATATTATCTCTAAGTATTCTTTCCATTAATTTGCCCACCACTGACGTCAAACTAACAGGTCTATAATTGCTAGGTTTACTCTTAGACCCCTTTTTAAACAATGGAACAACATGCGCAGTACGCAAATCCTCCGGCACTATTCCCGTTTCTAATGACATTTAAAATATTTCTGCCATAGCCCCTGCTATTTCTACACTAACTTCCCTCAATGTCCTAGGGAATATCCTGTCCGGACCTGGAGACTTATCCACTTTTATATTTCTCAAAAGTGTCAGTACTTCCTCTTCTTCGATCCTCATAGTTTCCATAGCTACTCTACTTGTTTCCCTTACCTCACATAATTCAATATCCTTCTCCTTGGTGAATACCGAAGAAAATAAACTGTTCAATATCTCCCCCATCTCTTTTGGCTCTGCAGATAGTTGTCCACTCTGACTCTCTAATGGACCAATTTTATCCCTCGTTATCCTTTTGCTATTAATGTAGCTGTAGAAACCCTTTGGATTTACTTTCACCTTACTTGCCAAAGCAACCTCATGTCTTCTTTTAGCTTTTCTAATTTCTTTCTTAAGATTCTTTTTACATTTTTTATACTCCTCAAGCACCTCATTTACTCCATGCTGCCTATAATTATTGTAGATCTCCCTCCCAAATCAACTCTCATTGACACCAAAGTGCTTTACATAAAATGAATAATAAGTTTCCATACAAACAAAAGAAAAGAAGTACTTCTGCAATTATCCAGGTTCCACTGGGTGCTTCGCTGGATGGAGATCTAGCTAATTGACAGCCCGGGTATTATGGAGAACCCGCAGGCAGCAGCACCTGTTTCATGGCTGCACAAATGTCTCCTGCTCTGAGGAGAGGAGCATTCACGGTCAGTTTCAGTCTGACCCAAAGCAAGAACCTCATTTAGGTCCGCTGGAGGGGCCATGTCAGTGCAGGTATCCTCAGGGGCCTGCAGCAGCACCTGTTTTCAGGGCTGCCTACAAATCTCACTCTCAGTGGAGGGGAGTGTGAGTGATCAGTAGGTAACTGATCTCGAATTTAAAGTATGAACATACTGAATCACATGCATATGGCCTCAAGAGACAGCAGTTGGCAGAATATCCGCACGCTACAAATGCCGGCAAGGGAACAGCGCTATCAGGGTGACTTTGGAGAACCAGCCGCTGAATCCTCTCTTCAGGTAAGACCAGAAGAAGGAAGCAAAAGCTGTTGGACCAATCAAGGTACCAACGGCAAGCAAACCGTCATCAGTAGGCGACAACACACCCCACACCTCCATAGGGAGTAAGCGGTTCACTGAAGCTGGTGGTAGCTTGAAAGCTGGGCACGGAAATATGATCAGAGTCGTCTTTCAAGGCAGACTCAGAATTATGACCAGAATTGTCCTACAAGGCAGGCTCAGTATGATGAGGTTTTCAGACCAAGACCCAAGCAGAGGTCAGGAGCAACATGGAATCCACACTCCCTACCAGTCATACTCCCAATTAAGGAGAGACAAGGAACCCGCATCAGGGGCCTTTGGGCTTACCACAAGACCACCGGTAGCCATGGAGGTAGGTGGGTCTGGGTTTACTGAAACAAGGGATTGTGGACCAGTTACATGTTAGCAATTTTACTCTTGTGTTTTTGTTCAAAATGACAATAACATGAATTTCAGATCTGGTTTTTAAAAAACAGATAATAACATGTGATTATTTTTACTGCACAACATACATAGGTTCCAAGCAGACTTGGAACTCGGACCGGAGTTGTCTTCAAGGCAGGCCCAGTATTATGGGCAGGATTGCCTTTCAAGACAGGTGACAGATGGAGGATGTCACTTCATCCAGGTTTAACTCATTTGTGCAGTACATACTTTCAGAACAGCAATTTTTTGTTACGGTCTAACAACTGTTTTATAGGAGTTTCCTATAAAATGGTCACATGGCATGCACCAACCTCAAAGATGCATACTATTCGGTGTCTATTCACTAAGGACAGGAGATATTTGAAGTTTAACTGGATGGCATGGCTCTGCCAAATGGGTTGACATCAGCTCCTAGACTATTGACTAAACTACGGAAACCAATTCTGGGTCTACAAAGGTCTCAGAACCACATAGTAATGGCATATTTGGAGGACATTTTTATTTTGGAGTCACCAAGAATTGGCAGAAGCATCAGTGAAAGCAAACCAAAACCCTGTTTGAAAGACTTGGTTACCGCATCCATTCAGTTAAATCAAAATTGACACCTACAAGGGTAATTGATTACGTAGAATTTATTATCAAAAACAGTAAATATGTTGGTGACTTTGCCTAGGGGCAAACAACAATATTTAATTAAACCTGCTATGACCTGATAGTCAAATACTAGCCATCTATCAGGCAAACAGCGAGTGTAAGCTGGGGGGCAGTGTTAGCTGTGAGGAGGATGCTAGGAGACTGCAGGGTGACTTGGATAGGCTGGGTGAGTGGGCAAATGTTTGGCAGATGCGGTATAATGTGGATAAATGTGAGGTTATCCATTTTGGTGGCAAAAACAGGAAAGCAGACTATTATCTAAATGGTGGCCGATTGGGAAAGGGGGAGATGCAGCGAGACCTGGGTGTCATGGTACACCAGTCATTGAAGGTAGGCATGCAGGTGCAGCAGGCAGTAAAGAAAGCGAATGGTATGTTAGCTTTCATTGCAAAAGGATTTGAGTATAGGAGCAGAGAGGTTCTACTGCAGTTGTACAGGGTCTTGGTGAGACCACACCTGGAGTATTGCGTACAGTTTTGGTCTCCAAATCTGAGGAAGGACATTATTGCCATGGAGGGAGTGCAGAGACGGTTCACCAGACTGATTCTTGGGATGTCAGGACTGTCTTATGAAGAAAGACTGGATAGACTTGGTTTATACTCTCTAGAATTTAGAAGATTGAGAGGGGATCTTATAGAAACTTACAAAATTCTTAAGGGGTTGGACAGGCTAGATGCAGGAAGATTGTTCCCGATGTTAGGGAAGTCCAGGACAAGGGGTCACAGCTTAAGCATAAAGGGGAAATCCTTTAAAACCGAGATGAGAAGAACTTTTTTCACACAGAGTGGTGAATCTCTGGAACTCTCTGCCGCAGAGGGTAGTTGAGGCCAGTTCATTGGCTATATTTAAGAGAGAGTTAGATGTGGCCCTTGTGGCTAAGAGGATCAGGGGGTATGGAGAGAAGGCAGGTACGGGATACTGAGTTGGATGATCAGCCATGATCATATTGAATGGCGGTGCAGGCTCGAAGGGCCAAATGGCCTACTCCTGCACCTAATTTCTATGTTTCTATGTTTCTATGTAATTGGTAAATAGTAGGTGCATTTCCAGCAGTATGTCACGGGCCTTTGCATTATCAGAATTTACAGCGAGCAAAGGAACGAACACTCAGATTCCATGACCAAATTAGCAAAACTATGGATTGCCAGCAGAGGCCATTTGTTGAATAAATATGGTGGATAACAAACGTGAGACAGCTCAAGGGAAATTTTGCTCGAAAGCCATCGGGGGTTCTTCAGACCTATGCAAGCGGCTATGGATGGAGAGCCACAAACAGTCTAGAACTGTGGGGGCAGATGGAATGAGCATGAGTCTGTAATTCCCCAACACATGGAATCAATTACCCAGAATTGTTGGGGGCACAATATGGACTCAAGGTTTTCTGTAGCAATATGCAACCGGTGCTTGTTCAAATTCAGATTGATAACACCACTACGGTGGCATATATCAATCACAAGGGTGGTGTAAAATCTGTATCTGTGCCTCAAGGATCTGTGTTGGGTCCTTTGTTGTTTGTCATGTACATCAATGATCTGGATGAAGGTGTGGTAAATTGGATTAGTAAGTATGCAGATGATACCAAGATAGGGGGTGTTGTGGATAATGAAGAGGATTTCCAAAGTCTACAGAGTGATTTAGGCCATTTGGAAGAATGGGCTGAAAGATGGTAGATGGAGTTTAATGCTGATAAATGTGAGGTGCTACACCTTGGCAGGACAAATCAAAATAGGACGTACATGGTAAATGGTAGGGAATTGAAGAATGCAGTTGAACAGAGGGATCGGGGAATAACCGTGCATAGTTCCTTGAAGGTGGAATCTCATATAGATAGGGTGGTAAAGAAAGCTTTTGGTCTGCTAGCCTTTATAAATCAGAGCATTGAGTATAGAAGCTGGGATGTAATGTTAAAATTGTACAAGGCATTGGTGAGACCAAATCTGGAGTATGGTGTACAATTTTGGTCGCCCAATTATAGGAAGGATGTCAACAAAATAGAGAGAGTACAGAGGAGATTTACTAGAATGTTGCCTGGGTTTCAACAACTAAGTTACAGAGAAAGGTTGAATAAGTTAGGTCTTTAGTCTCTGGAGCGCAGAAGGTCAAGGGGGGACTTGATAGAGGTCTTTAAAATGATGAGAGGGATAGACAGAGTTGATGTGGACAAGCCTTTCCCTTTGAGAAAAGGGAAGATTCAAACAAGAGGACATGACTTCAGAATTAAGGGACAGAAGTTTAGGGGTAATATGAGGGGGAACTTCTTTACTCAGAGAGTGATAGCGGTGTGGAATGAGCCTCCAGTGGAAGTGGTGGAGGCAGGTTCGTTGGTATCATTTAAAAATAAATTGGATAGGCATATGGATGAGAAGGGAATGGAGGGTTATGGTATGAGTGCAGGCAGGTGGGACTAAGGGAAAATAATTGTTCGGCACGGACTTGTAGGGCCGAGATGGCCTGTTTCCGTGCTGTAATTGTTATATGGTTATATCTTACGACAGATTGGTGAACCTCATTTGGCACTGGTGTATCGAGAGGAATATTGGGGTAACAGCGGTCTATCTACGAGATAGATATAACACGGTGACAGATGCTGGATCACGAATGTGTAATAACAACACAGAATGGATGTTGAATCGGGCAGTATTTAACAAAATAACTACACGATTTGGCATACCAGATATTGATCTGTTTGCATCTAGATTAAACCATCAGTTACCCAGATATGTGTCCTGCGAGCTGGATCTAGGAGCAAAGGCAGTGGATGCTTTCTCCCTCAATTGGGGAGGAATATTTATGTATGCTTTCCGCCAATTTGTCTCACAAACCGATGCTTGACCAAAATCAATCAAGACTAAGCCACAGGCATATTGGTAGTGCCAGATTGGCCTACTCAAGCCTGGTCCCCAAATAAATTTGGGAACAATAGTCCAGCCAATTATGGCTGTACCCAAGAGCAGGGACCTCCTAGTGAACCCAGTTACAGGGAGTAATCATCCACTACATGAACGTATTAACTTATTGGTCTGCAGATTCTGAGGAGGCCATTTCAAGGCATAGGACTGTCCGAACAAATACAACACTGTTCGGATAACAGATGTCTTGGAGTTCCTATCAACTCTGTACTATAACTATAAAGAAAGTTATAGTGCAATCTATAGTGCCAGAGGCACACTCTCCTCCTAGCTGGAAGCAGGGCACGGGTCGATAGGAACGCACTCCTTTACAACAAAATTCATGAAGGGAATTTGCAATGCAATACCTCCAAGGCCAAGGTACACGGACACATGGGATGTGAGCGTGGTACTAACTCTACTTTGACAGTGGGGACCGCCTATAACTAACCCTGAAGGTGGTATGCTGACAAAGAGTCCAGACACTGCAAAAGCTACGGTTGGACTACATGACCACCAATATGAACAACATAACATTCGTAATCAGGAACCTGATAAAACAGAGCAGGCCAGGAATGCCAGGGATGAAGATCCAGTTCTTGGCATATCCAGAGGACCAATGGTTGTGTGTATGGTAACATACTAACACAACTATCTGAGAGTTACGGAGAACCTCAGAGGCTCAGAACAATCGGTCCTCATCAGCCATAAAAAAACCACACCAGAAGGTGTTAACTCAAACCATCTCCAGATGGTCAAAGGAGATAATGGCAGTAGCAGGAATGAACATTTATATGTTTAAATCTCACTCCACCAGGGCTGCATCTACGTCGGCAGCAAGAGCTATGGACGTGCCCTGATGACATCCTAGTGGCTGCAGGATGGACAAATAAAATAACGGTGAACCAGTTTTATAACAAACCCATAACCGGACTCTGGGTGTTTGCACGTACCATTTTAAGTTCTGTCCCTTAGTTTCCCCCCAAGGTTGGGAGGGGTAACTATTTTTTAAAAACTTTTCTTTCATTTAAAGCATCAGTTTCTTTACTTAACTACGTAATGTCTGAATGCTTTAATGATTACACACATCCATGGTCAATCCATTCAGTGTGTGACACCTGGATTCGTAACCGGCGTGAAATCACAGAGCTTTGAAATCTTCACATAGTCACTCACGTGACTCCAAAGTAAAATAGTAAGATTAAACGAGAACTTACCAGTTTGAAGTTTGATCTTGATTTTATGAGGAGTTACGATGAGTGATTACGTGCCCACCGCTCCCACCCTCATACTATCAAGGTCATATGGAAGTTCATTTCTTCACAATCTTACTATTCTCAGGTCTTCTTTTTATCTGTGATTTAACACCGCTGCTTTGAAGATTGACGCGCACGCAGATGGACGGCCCTTCTTCACGTAATCGCTCATCGTAACTCCTCATAAAATCAAGATCAAACTTCAAACTGGTAAGTTCTCGTTTAATCTTACTATTATTGTATCTGCCTCTGCCACCATTCCTGCCAGCATGTTCCAGGTGTAAGTTATTGCGGCAATTCCTCCAAAATTATGGAAGAACTCGGATAAGGACATGGACATTTTTAAACCAGATTTGCTGGCTGCAACGGAAAGACCCCCAATCCACAAAGGAAGAACAAGTTTCGAACCTGTCTGTGGGCCTGGGCATTACACGACTGTGCAAATGGAGTGGGCAGGAAAGCCTGAGACGGAGATAACGAGATTATCTTGGATACGCAAAGGAAAGAACCGAGCCTCAGCAGACGGGAATAAACAGCCCAACAGCAAAATATATCACCATCGTAGATCACCCATCCATCGGGACAATGGGAGTCCATCTAGGCGATGGGATAACGATCAGGCTGAGGGATAATGACATCAGCAAACCCCTTATCGGAAGCCTATTGTTCATGCCAGATCAAAACTGGGAATCATCAAAAGGCCCTGTTGTCCAGAGGACCACCTGGGGGGTTTCAAGGGAGAAACTCGGGTATAAAAAGCAGGAGTCAAGCCAGAACTCATGCTCTCTTACTCCTCTGCTGGACGGCTCGTGACCCTGCATCAATCTAGCTGTAAGTACCCCAGTGACCTGGTGAAGTTCCCGAAATAGGATAGAGGTTGAGAGAAGAAGGGGAAAGGAAGTAAAATTGTGTAAAGTAAGTTTTACGACGTGCCCGATAGTTTTCCGTCCATAGTCTTAGTTTAAAGCATAAGTTTAGCCACGTATTATGTAGTGTTGGTGAGATTCCATTTCTCATTGTTTAATAAAGCCTGTAAATTTTAGACTTGCTTTGAGTCCATCTTGGTTTCTGTTTTCTCTCATCAGCACACTCTGGTCAAGTCAACCTTTTATCATTTCCCACCATAATTCCGAGGTCTAGAACCTAGGGGAATCCCTTTTGTTGTATTCTCTCTCTTGGGAACCGCTCGAGGGGAGTGGTGGCCGTTTGACCCTCCGACAAGGGAGAGAATAACTCGGGCAGTTGGGCCCGAAGTGGAGTAAAGGGAAACGCAAAACCCCTACACAGGCACTCACCAAACTTGCCCCACATATCTTGTCTCACTGGTCTGCTGCCTTAGTTTCTCTCACTGAGTTAATCAGATGGCATCCCCCAGCAACTAGATTTTCCATCTGTGTTGCATACTTTAGTTTACTTTACTTTAGAGATGCAGCACGAAAACAGGCCCTTCGGCCCACTGGGTCCGTCCCGACCAGCGGTCCCTGCACACTTACACTATCCTACACACACTAGGGACAATTTACAATTTTTGCCAAAGCCAATTAAACTACAAACTTGTACGGCTTTGGAGTGTGGGGGGAAACTGGAGCACCCACGGAAAACCCATGCAGTCACAGGGAGAACGTGCAGAATTCTGTACTGACAGCACCCGTAGTCAGGATTGAACTCGAGCCTCTGGCGTTGTAAGGCAACAACTCTACCGCTGCGCCACCGTGCCACCCCACTGTGCTCTATGACTGATGTAGTTTTAATTACAAGCTTAGATATTGGAAATTGTAGGAATGTGAGATAAATGATGATGTGTAAAAAGGATTTGCAATACCATTAGGGGACCACAGGTGGCAGTTTGAAACAGTAGTTGAACATGAAAAACGTAACGATAAATAAAGGCACAAAATGCTGCAGTAACTCAGTTTGTTAGGCAGCATCTCTGGAGAACTTGTATAGGTGACAATCGGGTGGGATCTGGTAGCCTAAAGAAGGGCCGTAACCCAAAATATCACCTGTCCCATGTATACGATCATGAGGGGAATAGATAGGGTGAATGCACAGTCTTCTACCCACAGTAGGGGAATCAAGAAACAGGGGATATAGGTTTAAGGTTAGAAAGGAAAGTATCATAGGAACATAGAAACATAGAAATTAGGTGCAGGAGTAGGCTATTCGGCCCTTCGACCCTGCACAGCCATTCAATATGATCATGGCTGATCATCCAACTCGGTATCCCGTACCTGCCTTCTCTCCATACCCTCTGATCCCCTTAGCCACAAGGGCCACATCTAACTCCCTCTTAAATATAGCCAATGAACTGGCCTCAACTACCCTCTGTGGCAGAGAGTTCCAGAGATTCACCACTCTCTGTGTGAAAAAAGTTCTTCTCATCTCGGTTTTTAAAGGATTTCCCCCTTATCCTTAAGCTGTGACCCCTTGTCCTGGACTTCCCCAACATCGGGAACAATCTTCCTGCATCTAGCCTTCTATAAGATCCCCTCTCAATCTCCTAAACTTTTTTCACACAGAGAGTGGTGAATCTCTGGAACTCTCTGCCACAGAGGGTAGTTGAGGCCAGTTCATACTCTCCTAAATTCTAGAGAGTATAAACCAAGTCTATCCAGTCTTTCTTCATAAGACAGTCCTGACATCCCAGGAATCAGTCTGGTGAACCGTCTCTGCACTCCCTCTATGGCAATAATGTCCTTCCTCAGATTTGGAGACCAAAACTGTACGCAATACTCCAGGTGTGGTCTCACCAAGACCCTGTACAACTGCAGTAGAACCTCCCTGCTCCTATACTCAAATCCTTTTGCAATGAAAGCTAACACACCATTCACTTTCTTTACTGCCTGCTGCACCTACATGCCTACCTTCAATGACTGGTGTACCATGACACCCAGGTCTCGCTGCATCTCCCCCTTTCCCAATCGGCCACCATTTAGATAATAGTCTGCTTTCCCGTTTTTGCAACCAAAATGGATAACCTCACATTTATCCACATTATACTGCATCTGCCAAACATTTGCCTACTCACCCAGCCTATCCAATTCACCTTGCAGTCTCCTAGCATCCTCCTCACAGCTAACACTGCCCCCCAGCTTAGTGTCATCCGCAAACTTGGAGATATTGCCTTCAATTCCCTCATCCAGATCATTAATATATATTGTAAATATCTGGGGTCCCAGCACTGAGCCTTGCGGTACCCCACTAGTCACTGCCTGCCATTGTGAAAAGGATCCGTTTACTCCTACTCTTTGCTTCCTGTTTGCCAGCCAGTTCTCTATCCACATCAATACTGAACCCCCAATGCCGTGTGCTTTAAGTTTGTATACTAATCTCTTATGTGGGACCTTGTCGAAAGCCTTCTGGAAGTCCAGATACACCACATCCACTGGTTCTCCCCTATCTACTAGTTACATCCTCGAAAAATTCTATAAGATTCGTCAGACATGATTTACCTTTCGTAAACCTGAGGGTTTCACACAGTGGGCAGTAGGTATATGCAACTAGCTGCCAGAGGAGATAGTTGAGGCATGCACCTTTTAACAACATTTAAAAAACATTTAGTCAGGTACATGAATGGGAAAGATTTAGAGGGATATGGGCTAAACACAGGCAGGTGGGACTAGTGTAGATGGGGCATCGTGGTTGGGATGGGAAGGTTGGGCTGTAGGCTGTTTCCCTGCTGTATGCCTCTATAACCCTGTTTATGTACTCTGAAGATGCTGCCTGACCCACTGAATTACTCCAGAATGTTGTATATTTTTTTGTAAACCAGCACCTGCAGTTCCCTATTACATGATAAATGTCTGCTTATTCATTCAGATAATTACAAAATTAAAGCTCCTAACTTCGCATTCAACTCTAAGACTAAAACACCGTGTTTATAGGTTGGTACTGTTTATTTTAGTTTTGAGATACAGCATGGAAATAGGCCCTTTGGCCCGCCTAGTCCACGTTGACCAGTGATCGCCTCTACAATAGGGACTAATATGGACACTAAGGTCTCCTATACACCAGGGACAATTTTGCTGAAGCCAATTGACATACAAACCCGCATGTCTTTGGGATGTTGGAGAGAACCAAGAAGTCGGTGAGGAAAGTCACGGGGAGAATGTACTCTATATACATACACCACTCGTAGTCGGGATCAAACCCAGGAGTGTAGCGCTTTAAGGCAAAAACACTTCCACTGCGTCACTGTGTTAGTTTCAAAATGAACATTATCATTTAGAAGGAGGGAGAATAAGGCATATTCATATAGCACCTTTAATTCTCCCCTCCCCCCTCCCCCTCCCCCTCCACCACCAACAACAACAACAACACCGAGATATTTAACATGAGGAGATAGCAACAAAATTAAAAGTAAAATAGTAAATATTCAGACAGGTAATCTAAAGTTTGATCATGATGTCTCTTTTGGAGAGCATCTTAAAAGAGGAGCGAAGGGTAGAATGACTGGAAGAGGGAATTCCAGAACTTTGGGATTATGAAGCTAAATTCTCACTTTTAAACAGCTTAACAGGTCAAAAAAATAAATGACACCCAGGTAATATATATATATTGTAATAATGTAGTGTAGTATAGCATGGTGTAGTATAATATAGAGAAAACAGGCCCTTTGGCCCACCCAGTCTGCACCGCCCAGCACATTAACACGCACATTAATACTATCATACTCACGCTAGGGACAATTTACACTTATACCAAGCCAATTAACCTACAATCCATATAATAATATATTGCAGAGAAGATTTATGAGATTGCTGCTGGGACTGGAGGGCCTGAGCTATAGGGAGAGGCTGAGCAGGCCGGAACTTTCTTGGAGCACAGGAGGATGAGGGATGATCTTATAGTGGTGTACAAAATCATGCAAAGAAGAAAATAGATTAGGTAAACGTACAGGGTCTTTTGCCCAGAAGAGGAGAATAGAGAACCAGAGGACACGGGTTTAAGGTGACGGGTGGGTAGATTTAATAGGAATCTGAGGGGTAACCTTTTCACACAAAGGGTGGTGGGTGTATGGAACAAGCTGCCAGAGGAGGTAGTTGAGGCAGGTATTATCGCATCATGAAACATTAATACTGTTACATGGATAGGATAGGTTGAGAGAGATATGGGCTAAATGCAGGTTGGTGGGACTAGCGTAGATCAGACATGTTGGTCAGCGTGGGCGTTGGGTTGAAGGGCCTGTTTCCATGCTGTTTGTATCTATGACTATGACCCTAATAATGAAAAATACAATAAACTAATAACCATAATACTAGGTAACCATAACAGTGAGCACACTGAAGTCCATAGTGAAACTAGAGACACAGTCCACAGAATTTCATAGTTGCTGAGGTTAGTGTTGTGCAGTGTATAAAAGCCTGATGGTTGGTGTGAAGAAGCTGTTCTTATACCTGGTGGTCATGGGTTTCAGGCTCCTGCACCTTCTTCCCAGTGGTAGCAGAGAAATCAGATTTTGCCCAGGGTGGTGTGGGTTTTTGATAATATTGTCTGCCATTCTAAGGCAGCGTCTCATATAAATCCCTTCAATGGTGGGATCTGGAAGTCTCTGGGACAAGGACAGGCTCTGTGGGAGTGATGGAGACTGCAGAGGTCCATGTATCGGCAAAGTTGAGAGGGATATGGTGAAAACATGGGCATGTGGAACTAGTGTGGGTAGGGACACCTTGGTCAGCATGGGTAAATTAGGCTGGAGGTCCGCTTTTCATGCTGTATGATTCTATGACTTTGAGATAGGATAAGAAGTTTTGAATACAAAGATATAAAGACTAAAGTTGAGTTCTCATTTAACTGTTAGTTAGCGAATTAAGGTCCAGAGCTCAGAAAGTATGGGGATACACGCCCCAAAGTTTGGGATGATCTCAAGTTCCCAGCAATAAGAGTGTCTTTTGAGAGAAAAATTCCATCTGGAATGTTTAAGGCTTATATTTATTGTAATTAAAACTGTCATATTGATATTAACATATTTACATAAATACAGTACTATTAAATATAATGTTGCAATAAGGTAGATTAATTACACACAATCGTTACAAGCAGGAAGCTTAGAATTAATTAATGGTTGTTAACACTGCTGCGGTAACAAGAAGCTGAAAAAAATATGCACCCTGTTATTTAAATATCTGAAGAGAGAAATTCTTATGCCTACACAGTAATTATAATCACAGTTGTTTATTTCTTTTTTGCAGTTTTTATTTCAGGTGCACCTAAGTATTCTGAATCTCTTGACTTACAAAGCAGTGTTGTGTGTCTGCAGTTCTTCCAGGGCACTGAGTGTGGCGCTGTTTACCAATATTAGTCTTCATAGTTTGATGCTGGAGTAACTCAGCAGGTCAGGCAGCATCTCTGGAGAAAAGGAATAGGTGATGACGTTTCGGGTCTAGACCCTTCCACAGACTGAGAGTTGGGGGAGAGGGAAACTAGAGGCATGAAAAGGTGCAGAAGGGATCGGAGCCGTCATCGATGACCAAGGAAAGGTGGAGGCGGCATTGGTCCAGTGTTGACTGTGGAAGAGGTGATAACGAAGGGATATGGACAGTGAAACCAGCAGGCCGACTTAGGGCGGGGACAGTCGAAAGGAGAGGGAGTGCAAGGGTTACTTGAAATAAAAGGTATCAAGAATCTTACTGCTGAGTTGTAAGCTGCCCAAGCGAAATCTGAGATGCTTCATAGCCTGTTGCTGAGATTGGTGAGACAAGTTATCAATAACCCCTCACCTGTGTTCACCTATCACCTGCCACGTTTTGTCCTGCACTGTCCCCCCCCCCCCCTTCCAGCTTTCTTCAGCTTTCTTCACCCCCCCCCCCCCCAATTAGTCTGAAGAAGGGCCCAACCTGAAACGTCACCTTGCCATGTTCTCCAGGGATACTGCATGACCCACTGAGTTGCTCCAGCAGTTTACACCTTTTGTCTCATGGTACTGGCCCCATAGCAGAAGCGTCCACGACGTGGGGCTGGAAACTGGAAGTATCCCGAGCTAATTCTGCCACCACCATCATCTATTGCAACAAGTGATGGCTCCCACTTACATTCACCGGAAGCTTGCGTCCTTTTCAGGACAGACGATGACAGCGATGTCAACATTTGAAACATGGAGGATGGACACGAAAGAAATGTGTTTGGTAGTGTGTTTGCGTACATTCATGTGAATCCTTTTAAAATTGTGCAGAAGACAAACTTAATGCATCTAGCCAAGGGTGGGAGGAGGATCAAGTGAGGTGTAAATCACTAGAGGCTAGCGTTCTTTTACGCTGTGTATTCTGCACAATTTTAAAAGGATTCACATGAATGTAACCAAACACAACACCGTGAAAAGTGCTGGAGTAACTCTGGGTCAGGCAGCATCCCTGGAGAACATGGAAAGGACGTTTCTGGTTGAACTGACTTCAGACTGAATGTGGGGGGGGGTGGAGGGAAGAAAGCTGGATGAAGCAGGGCAGGGCAGGACAAAACGTGGCAGGTAATAGGTGCTCGGGCAAGGGAGGTTTTTTCGTAGGCAGCTGGTTGGATAAAGGCCAGAGATAAATAAGCAGAAGGATTGAAGAGTTGCGAACTGTGAAGCCAGAGGAAGGAATGTAGGAACCATGACCATGGTTTCAGCATCGGGTAAGGTGAAAGATGTGGATTGAAACGGAAAGACTAGGGTGGAAGGCTGATGATGGAATTCCGGAGCCAAGAGGGCAGCCAGCTGCAGACACAGCCACTAAAGCTGACAAAATGGTGGGGGTTGAAGGGTTGGGAGATCCTGTGATACCTGAGGTACCCATATATACCATATAACCATTACCATGGTTTCAGCCATCTCGGCCTACAAGTCCGTGAAAGATGTGGATTAGAAACGCCTGCACTCATACCATAACCCTCCATTCCCTTCTCAAAGCCTATCCAATTTGAGCCAATGGCCTCCAACTTCCACGGGAGCTCATTCCACCAGCTAGCAGCCTGCTAAAGACACCCCCTCATATTACCCCTAAAGCCCTAATTCAAATGGTCTTGGGGAATCTTCCCTATTCTCAAAGGGGCTTGTCCACATCAACTCTGTCTAAATCTCATCATTTTAAAGACCTCTATCAGGTCCCCCCTTAACCTTCTGCGCTCCAGAGAATAAAGACCTAACTACCCTCTGCCTAATCTTCAGGAGGCAATAGTCGAGAGCATTTTATTCACATATGTCCCAAAAATGAACACTGAATTTCGTACTAGCAGCAGCACGACGAGTTATTCAGCGGAACAGGCAGCATCTGTGGAGAGAAGGAATGGGTGACGTTTCGTGTCGAGGCCCTTCTTCAGAATCGACCAAAAACAGCACCCATTCCTTCTCTCCAGAGATGCTGCCTGTCCCGCTGAGTTACTCCAGCATTTTGTTCTATCTACGGTTTAACCAGCATCTGCAGTTCCTTCCTACACAAAAAAAGTTCCAATCATTTTCATATATATACATTTATTTAAATTTAAAATATATTTTTTCATCTATATAATACATTTTAAAAATATATATTAATTTTTAATAAAATATATATACATTTTTCAAATGTTTACATTATTTTACATATATATGTATATGTGTATATATATGTATGTGTGTGTGTGTGTAAGAATGAACTGCAGATGCTGGTTTAAATCAAAGGTAGACACAAAATGCTGGAGTAACTCAGCGGGTGAGGCAACATCTCTGGAGAGAAGGAATGGGCGACGTTTCGGGTCGAGACCCTTCAGAAGGGAGGTCTCTGACAAAGAGCAATCCAACCCAGACCTCAACGGTGGAATAGGCGGAGGATGATGGCTGACCTTAGTGGAGCGTCACAACGGCTGGGAAGGCGGATGAAGGCTGCAGCAGAAAAGGGTCTCCAGTCGTCTTGGACTCCATGCCACTGGATCCTGACCCAGATCTGTCAAGGACTGGGGGGTGGCTGTCTGTGCACCAGTCTGCCCACGTTACGCTCGGGTGTCCTCCATATAGGGAATATCACCCTGGAGACACCCATGGTCAGCCATGACCTTAGGAGGCCTAAGAAGTGTTTAATAGCCTGATGGTTGTAACAGCCTGTTCCTGAACCAGGACGTTACAGTTTTCATATTTCTATACCTTCTTCCTGATGGCAGGACTGAAATGAGAGTGTGGCCATGGTGTTGTGGGTCATTGTCGTACAATTAGAATGCACTTCAAGACATTGGCTTGTACTAAGTGCTGACAAGTAATTTTCGAATACTCATTTATCCTGCTGTAAAGATCTCACCTGCATATGTGGCTATTACTCTTGAAAATGAATGCAGTTCCATAAACCTAGAAACTAAACCGGTAATTAAATGTCACAGTTACTTCCATCCCATGCCTTTATCTGCTTTAACAGGGTAAATGACATTTTACTCTGAAGTAATTCAAACCCATTTAAAAATAACGGGGTAATTTGAACGTTTTAGAAGAAGGGTCTGTGCAATAATGTCACACGATCATTTACAGGTTCCCATTTAAGTGATATATATGACACCAGTTAATGGCTGAGTCTCTTTTAAGAATTTTTCTGGCATTTTTCCAGCTCAGGTATATCAATTTTTGCCAGAAGCTTGACAGGTGACAAGTTTGTACAGAGGGTTTACGATGGAACATGATAAGAATAGAACATAAAACGTAGAACATGGAACATACAATGCAGGAACAGGCCCCTCAGCCCAAAATGTCCATGCCAAACGTAATGACAATGTTAAACTAATCTTGAAATGAAAATGAAATGAAATGAAATGAAATGATGAAAAAAAATGAAATGATTCAATTTATTGTCATTGTCAGTGTACAGTACAGAGACAACGAAATGCATTTTTAGCATCTCCCTTGAAAGGGAGACACAGGGCGTCGCGGTGTGCCCGCGCCTGCCGCCGTAATTACATTCCATTACAGGCAAAGGTGGGTGAAGTGTCTTGCCCAAGGACACAACGACAGTATGCACTCCAAGCGGGATTTGAACCGGCTACCTTCCGGTCGCCAGCCGAACTCTTAGCCCATTGTGCTATCTGACGCTATCTTTGCTGCTTGCACGTGATCAATAACCCTGCATAACCACATGCCTATCCAAAAGCTCTTAGAGTAAACCAGAGCACATTCCTATCTTTCCTCAGGGAGCTCTTTCCCAACATTTCAATAATATTGAAACGGGGAACTGCAGATGGTATTTTACAATTACTCAACACGAGAATTACTCCAGGCTTTGTGTGTGGAAGGGTCTCCACACGAAACGTCACCTATTCCCTTTTCTCCAAAGATGCTGCCTGACCCGCTGAGTTACTCCAGCCTTTTGTATCTTACTCCAGACTTGCTTACTCCAGTATGTCCCCCCCATTTGTTTCCCCCCCCCCCCCCCCAACCGCTTCTACTTTCAGTCTGAAGAAGGGTTCCGATCCGAAACATCATCTATTCATTTCTCCAGAGATGTTGCCTGACCCAGTGTGTTACTCCAGCACCTTTTCTGTCTATCTTCGGTATAATCCTGCATCTGCAGATCCTTTCTACACTTATTAAAATCCATGCAGTCCACGGGTTCTTGGTTCTGAGTTTGAGTTTTGAGTTTAGTTTGATATTCCAGCAGAAAGACAATACAAGATTACAATCGAGCCATCCACAGTGTATAGAGATACTGTACATGATAAAGGGAATAACATGAATAATGTTGAGCGCCAAGGCTCTGGGAGCATTTTAATTGTAAAGTCCCCCTCCATAAACCCTCCAACACCACCAACCACTCCTCTCTCCACTAATTACACACACCAACTATCATCAGACACAATGGATTACGTCTGGCCCTTTGGCCATAATTGTCTGTGCCGAATATGATGACAAGCCCGTCTCCCTGTCTCCATCAATGGTGTAGATGTGCAGTTTACCAGGGAGTACACATACCTTGGAGTGTACATGGACAGTAAGCTGGACTGGTCCAGGAATGCTGAGTCCCTGTACAAGATTGACAGAGCCGGCTGTACTTTTTGGGAAGGCTCCTCTCCATCAACATCTGCAGTAAGATAACCATATAACCATATAACAATTACAGCACGGAAACAGGCCATCTCGGCCCTACAAGTCCGTGCCAAACAATTTTTTTTTTCCCCTTAGTCCCACCTGCCTGCACTCATACCATAACCCTCCATTCCCTTCTCATCCATATGCCTATCCAATTTATTTTTAAATGATGCCAATGAACCTGCCTCCACCACTTCCACTGGGAGCTCATTCCACACCGCTACCACTCTCTGAGTAAAGTAGTTCCCCCTCATATTACCCCTAAACTTCTGTCCCTTAATTCTGAAGTCATGTCCTCTTGTTTGAATCTTCCCTATTCTCAAAGGGAAAAGCTTGTCCACATCAACTCTGTCTATCCCTCTCATCATTTTAAAGACCTCTATCAGGTCCCCCCTTAACCTTCTGCACTCCAGAGAATAAAGACCTAACTTAAAGATGCTGCAGATGTTCTACCAATCGGTGGTAGCCAGTGCCATCTTCTTCGCTGCCGTGTGCTGGGGCAACAGGGCGAAGGCCGCGGATGCCAATAGGATCAACAAACTCATCAGGAAGGCTGGCTCCGTCCTGGGGGCAGAGTTGGATTCATGGGAGGTGATCCTGAAGGGGAGGATGCTCTTCAAACTGTGGAGCATCTTGGACAATACAGCTCAACCCTTCCAGTACGCACTGGTCAACCTGAGGAGTACCTTCAGCGACAGACTGGTTCCACCAAGATGCAGGACAGAACGCCACAGGAGATCCTTCTTCCCTGTGGCTATCAAACTTTACAACTCCTCCCCTTCTTGTCGTGTAGTAGACAGAGATAGAAAATAAGAAAGAGAAATTAAAAAAAAGAAAAAAAGTATGATAAAGAAGAATGGAATAATTTACTAGAAATACAACTTTGGAAATAAGTTTGTAAATTATAAAGTATAACTTTTCATCTAATCCTTAATTCGAGTTTCTGTCGGGCTCACGTGCCGAGCCAGTCTGCCCCTTCAAGTAGTCAACGAATGGAGACCATGTTCTGATAAAAAGTTCTTGTTTGTCCATTAAGACAAGACTGATTCTTTCCAAATGTAAGGTCTCCGACATTTCCGCAATCCACATTTTAATTGTGGGGGTAATAGGACCTTTCCAAATTTTTAATATTAGGAATAAATAAGGTTCTATCTTATCGTAATCTAATCTCATCGTCCTTCACATGATCCATACCCCTCCGTTCTCTACAGATCCACGTGCCTACCTAAAAGCATTTTAAATGTCACTATTTTCTGCTTCCACAGGCCACCCTTGTCTAGTGTAGTTTAGTTTATTGTCATGTTTATTGTCAAAAGCAAAAGCTTTTTTGTTGCGCGCTAACCAGTCAGTGGAAAGACAGGCAGCACCTTCAAATCTCTCACTTCTCTCACCAAAAAAGGTACCCCGCATATCTTCGTTAAACATTACCACTTTCTTCTAAAAGCTACGCCCTCTAGTCTTTGATGTCTTCTCTGGGGAAAAAAAGGTTTTGATTGTCTACCTTCTCTCTGCCTCTCATAATTTTATATATTTCTATCATTCTCCCCTCCGCCTCCAATGCTCCTGAGAAAAAAATACAAATTTGTCCAACCACTCCTTATTCTAATACCCTCTAATCCAAGCAATGTTCTGGTAAACAAAAGGTACACAAAAAAGCTGGAGAAACTCAGCGGGTGCAGCAGCATCTATGGAGCGAAGGAAATAGGCAACATTTCGGGCCAAAACCCTTCTTCAGACTGAAGGTAAACCTCTTCTCCGCCCTTTCCAAAGCCTTACCATCAAAATAAAGATTTTTTTTTGTGTTCTTCTCCCTTTTCCTCCACTTTGTTTACTTGAGGCAGCACGGTGGCACAGCGGTAGAGTTACTGCCTTACAGCAGCGGAGACCCGGGTTCAATCCTGACGACAGGTGCAGTCTGTACGGACTTTGTACGTTCTCCCTCTGACCTGCCTGGGTTTTCCCTAGTTTCCTCCACCTCCACCATTCCAAAGTCATACAGGTTTGAGGGTTAATTGGCTTTGGTAAGTTGTAAAAAGAACGTAGGATAGTTTTGGAGGGATAGTGTAGTGTACGGGGGTCTTGTTGGTCGGCGGGGACTCTGTACTACGAAGGGTCTGTTTCCATGATGTAGCTCTAAAGTCATTAGTTCATAAGTTCATAAGTGATTGGAGCAGAATTAGACCACTTAACACCACGTTCCCTCTTAACCCCATTATCCTGCCTTCTCCCCATAACCCCTCTCACCCGTACTAATCACGAATCTATCTCTGCCTTAAAACTATCTATTGACCTTCATTGGCAATATTTTTTGCTTCTATGTGAAGCAGGCGTCTGTAACACTGATTTGATTTCACCCTACAGCTACTCAGCCGTAACTCACTTATGTTAAACAGCGTTCTAAATGTTTACAAGTAAAAAGGTTTTCCTGCCTAGAACCCAGTTCTCGATAGACTGAGGTTTGCCTTAGTCCATCGAGAACTGAAACCAGTATTGAAATTGCCTGCAGTCCTTGTGATGATTCCCCAATTTCTAATTGTGGGCGTCATCAGCGAATTAACCCTTGCATAGTTCCAGTGTACATCTACCATGCTCCAGCTGCAGTTATATCGCAGATCAAAATCTCCCATGTCATTCCCCCACCCCAAATGATTTTCTCAGAATTGTAGAATGGTTCCTGTCCATTGCAAGTCTTATGTGCTTAACCATAAGACAAACGCATAGGAAGAATGACTTGCACTTAACACAAACCAAACCGTTTACCAATACATTTCTAGTGAAATTGTAGCAATCCAGGAAATGACACGGGCCAAAACCCACAGTTAAGATTCACGTTAAATGGGATGAGAACTTGTTTTGGTGCTGTTAACGACATAGAACATAGAAAAATACAGCACAGTCACAGGCACTTTGTTGTGAATGTGATGCCTAGATAACCTAATCCAACCTCACCTGCCTGCACATAAACGACATCCCTCCATTCTCAGCATATTCATGTGCCGATCTAAAACCCTTTTAAATGCCTTCCAAGCTTCCTCCCAACAACCATCAGGTTATTGAACACTACAAACTTCAACTCCACAGTTTGAGGAGCATCCTCCCCCTCCAACAGGGTGGCAGTGGTAGAGTTGCCACCTTACAGCGAATGCAGCGCTGGAGACCCGGGTTCGATCCTGACTACGGGTGCTGTCTGTACGGAGTTTGTACGTTCTCCATATGACCTGCATGGGTTTTCTCAGAGATCTTCTGTTTCCTCCCACACTCCAAAGACGTCCAGGTATGTAGGTTAATTGGCTTGGTAAATGTAAATTAAAAAATTGTCCCTAGTGGGTATAGGATAGTGTTAATGTGTGGGGATCGCTGGTCGGCGTGGACCCGTTGGGCCGAAAGGGCCTGTTTCCGCACTGTATCTCTAAACTAAACTAAACAAACAAATCTAAACTACAAACTGCCTTGATTGCACTAGGGACTTTGGGGACATTTTTGTTTATATATATATTGAACTATTTCAATATATATAAACATATTTAGTGTCCACTAAGTACTATGTGTCCTTACCTGCTGCAAGTAAGTCCCTCATTGTCCCTATTTGGAACATTTGACAATAAGCCACTCTTGACTCTTGAATATCATATCTGCCTCCACTACCATCCCTAGCAGTGCATTCCATGCACCACCATCCACTGTGTAAAATAAAATACCTCACACACTCCTTTACACTTTTTGTCTCTCATCTTAAAGCTTTTCAACATTCAAGATGGATTTATTGTCACATGTACCATAAGGTACAGTGACATTCGAGTTGCAGAGTCAGAGTCAATTTAATTGTCATTTGGACCCCTGGAGGTCCAAACGAAATGCCGTTTCTGCAGCCATACATTACATACAAATAGACCCCAGACACAACAATAATTACATTTAACATAAACATCCATCACATAGCTGTGATGGAAGGCCAAATAAACTGACATCACTGCCAGCCGCGCGGGGCAGTGATGTCAGGCCCCGCTCCAGGAGCTCTTCGACCCCGCAACTCGGGCGGGAGAAGTCGCCATTGCAGGAGCCCTGAGAAGCGGTCTCCCCCCAGGGAGCCGTGGGCTCCCGGTGCCGTCGTCCACAGACCCGTCGTTGGAGCCTCGACTCTCCGGTAGAAACAGCACCAGCGGCTTGAAGCCCAGACTCGGTCTCTAACAGGGACCGTGATGCAGCAGAGCTCAGACCGCTTTACTAGAATGTTCCGGACTCGGCCAGCTCCGCTAAGTTACAGAGAAAGGTGAGTCGACATAAGTCCCCGGCTTCTTCCTGTGGAGCGCAGAAGGTTGCGGCCTCAACCTGACCTGAGAGGTCGACGAGAAAAGGTCGGGTCTCCAGTGCAGGGAGAGACAAAGTTTTGCCCCCCCCTCCTTTTCCCTTTGAGAATAGGGAACATTCCAACATAAAATAATACAAACTACATAAAAACACAGACAGAAAAAATAATAAAAACGCGGACAGGCTGCAGAGGGAACGCTCTGGCCAGAGCCGCGCCACCTACCGCCACACAGCCACACCAAGTGAAGAGGACCAAGACACACAACCACATAAAATAAAATTCAACATAAACATCCACCACAGGGGGCTCCCCACATTCATCACGGTGACGGAAGTCAATAAAATCCAATCTCTCCCTCTTTCTTCTCCGTGGTCAGGGCTGTCGAACTATCCGCCATCAAAGCCCCCGCAGCCTAGGATCTGAGGCCCTCGCGTTGAGGTGATGGGACTCCCTCGACGGGACGGTTGAAACTCACCACGGCTTGAAGCCCCGGCTCGGTCTCTAACCAGGGACCGTGATGTTTAAACGGGGCTCCAAGTCCACAGGGTTGGCCGTGGTTGGACCTCTCCACAGTCGATCCCCGGCAAGGGGATCGCAGCTCCACGATGATTAGTCCGTGCCGCGCCTACGTTGAAGCGGCGGGTCAGTCTCCAGGAAAGGCTGTGCTGCGCTGTGTCCTAGTGTTTGACATTTCTCTCCTTGGGGGAAAAAATATTCTGACTGTCTACCCTCTCTATGCCTCTCATACGTTTGTATTCTTCTGTTGTGTGGGGAATGAACATGGCCTATGGCATTAGAGATGACAACAATGACTACACTGACACCAACACGCTCATGCTAGGGAAGACTCCCCTGATAGTTACAACTATTGGATTGATGGATTAACGTTTAATGGATTGAAAAATCTCCATGTCTTATTTTTGAGAGGCATCAACATTAACTACCTCCTATCTTGGGTCAAATGCAGGTAGGTGGGACTAGTATAGATGGGGCATGTTGGTCAACATTGGCAAGTTAAGCCTTTAGACTTTAGAGATACAGCATGGAAACAGACCCTTCGGCCCATCAAGTCTAGGCTAACCAGAGGTCACCCCATACACTAACACTGTCCGTCACATGAGGGACAATTTACAATCATTTTTACTAAAGCCAATTAACCTACAAACCTGTATGCCTCTGGAATGTTAGTTAGAGGTTACCTAAAATTGGAGAATTGGAGAGTTTGCTAACTTATAACTTTGGGTTGTAAGTTATCCAAGGCATGATGTTTGGTCCTTTTGTGTATGAACCAGCATCTGTAATTCTTCGTTTCTAAACTAAGAATTTCATTTTTTTCCATTTTGGGATATATGACAATAAAATACTCTTGATTCTTAACTCTTGACACTTGACCTATGAACAAGTGGCAAAGTGCTTCAGCATTTGCCAGCCCATTCCCTGCAAACTCAGGTAACTGCATTGATATGTGCAGGAAGGAACGGCAGATGCTGGTTTAAACTAAAGATAGACACAAAAAGCTGGAGTAACTCTGTGGGACATGCAGCATCTCTAAGGGAGAAGGAATGGGTGAGGTTTCAGGTAGAGAACCCTACTTCAAAACTGAGAGTCAGGGGAAAGGGAAACAAGAGAGAAGACTGGAAGTCCCGAACAGTTGTGCAGTAATAATATGCTGCAAACCCAATCAGCAGCAAAACCGACAGCACTGTTTAGTTTAGTTTTGTTTAGTTTACAGATACAGCGAAGAAACAGGCCCTTTGGCCCACCGAGTCTGCGCCGACCAGCGATCCCCACATATTAGCACTATCCTACACACATTCGGGGCAATTTTTACATTTACCGTTTTTGGAGTGTGGGAGGAAACCGAAGGTCTCGGAGAAAACCTACGCGGTCACGAGGAGAACGTACAAACTTCCTACAGACAGCGCCCGTAGTCGGGATCGAACCATGATCTCTGGTGCTGCAAGAGCTGTAAGGCAGCAACTCTACCGTTGCGCCATCGTGCCAACCACTGATGATAAATCTTCCCTGCTGCTGGACAAGAGTTAAATTAGTGGAATGCTAATCCAGAAAGCCTGGACGTAAGATTTAGAGTTACCAGTTAAAATCCCCCCCCTCCCCAGACAGCTGTAGATGTTACCTACAGTCAATTAAATGCATCTTGAAATGACTATATTGTAGTCAGAATGCATCTGACTCAGCAACTCCTGTGGCGAAGAAAGCAGCTGTTCCTAGAAACATCTGATCCACATCCAGGCACTCATCACTGTGGTTGAACCACAGTGGCATTCTGAAAAGTCCCAGTGTAGTACTCAGTGAAATGATCTGACCATCCCAGTCTGTGCTTGTAGCCTTTGTATCAGTGTGCACACACTGGCAGACTCTCAATGGAGCTGAATCAATACCCTTTATTACATGAATAGATAAACACGTTCCATTCAACTACAGTAAGCACTCGGCATGAAGCGTTGACTCTTGAGCCGGTGGATGAAATATATCAGCGGAAACCAGGAACTGCTGATGGTGGGTAATACACAAAAGGACACAATGCGCTGGAGTAACTCAGCATCTCAGGAGAACATGGATAGGTATGTTTCGGGTCGACACCCTTCTTCAGCCTAATTGTCTGAAACGTCACCCATTCCTTCTCTCTAGAGATGCTGCCTGTCCCGCTGAGTTACTCCAGCTTTTTGTGTCTATCTTCGGTTTAAACCAGCATCTCCAGTTCCTTCCCACAACAATTGCATACTGCATATCCAACGGAATCTATGTGAACATGATGCTGCTGCAAGCAAGCGTATCGCTGCATTTGTACCGCACCTTCCTTGTGCATACGATAATAAACTTGACTTAATTTGACATATTTTTTCCCTAACTAGCTGATCAATTCCACCACGTACCTTACAAATGATGTTATTTAATTGAATTGAAAGATACAGCAGGGAAACAGGCCCTTCAGCCCCCAGAAGTGATGCCAACCATAATCACCCATTCATGTGTGTAGGGGGGAACTGCAGATGCTAGTTTATACCAAAGATAAATATAAAATACTGGAGTAACTCAGCGCATCCGGCAGCATCTCTGGAGAAAAAGAATAAGTGACGTTCTGGGTCGGAACCCTTCTTCAGACCTATTTACATGTTCTATGTTATCCCACGATTGCATCCACTCCCTACAGACGAGGGGCAATTTACAGAGGTCAATTAGGGCAGTCACGGTGGCGCAGCAATAGAGTTGCTGCCTTACAGCGAATGCAGCGCCGGAGACCCGGGTTCGATCCCGATTGCGGGTGCTGTCAGTAAAGAGTTTGTATGTTCTCCCAGTGACCTGCGTGGGTTTTCTCCGAGATCTTCGGTTTCCTCACACATTCCAAAGACGTACAGGTTTGAAAGTTAATTGGCTTGGTAAATGAAAAAACTGTCCCTCGTGGTTGTAGGATAGTGTTAATGTGCGGGGATCACTGGTCGGCACGGACCCGGTGGGCTGAAGGGCCTGTTTCCGTGCTATTTCTCTAAACTAAACTAAAATTAACCAACAAAACCGCATGTCTTTCAGATTCTGACTCTTTGGGATGTATGAATCTAACTCACAATTTTCCAGTTAATAATTCCAATAATCTCCCTGCAAATCCTTTGACACTTCTAAAATTCGCAAGGAAGATTTTGTTTAGTTGAGGAGTTGGGTTAGATCCAAAGTGTTGACTAACCCAAACCCTCAACTCAACAGAACCTTGTTCAAGAACTGGCTGGGACTTCCAAAGAATCTGCAGGTAGACTATTGGAACAGTGCCAAGACTCCAAAGATTAAGTGAAGTGCAATTAATAGCAGGAGATTTGCAATTTCGATTCGAATATCCTAAAAGAGTCAGAAAAGAGTTGAGAAAGGGGGCAGTACAACGGGATCTGGGGGTCCTTGTGCATCAGTCTATGAAAGTAAGTATGCAGATACAGCAGGCAGTGATTAAAGCGAATGGCATGTTGGCCTTTATAACAAGAGGAATCGAATATAGGAGCAAAGAGGTCCTTCTGCAGTTACACAGAGCCCTAGTGAGACCACACCTGGAGTATTGTGTACACTTTTGGTCCCCTAATTTGAGGAAGGACATTCTTGCTATTTAGGGAGTACAGCGTAGGTTTACAAGGTTAATTTCCGGGATGGCGGGACTGTCATATGCTGAGAGAATGGAGCAGCTGAGCTGGTACACTCTGGAGTTTAGAAGGATGAGAGGTTATCTCATTGAAACATATAAGATTGTTAAGGGTTTGGACATGCTAGAGGCAGGAAACATGTTCCCAATGTTGGGGGAGTCCAGAACCAGGGGCCACAGTTTAAGAATAAGTGATAAGCCATTTAGAACAGAGACGAGGAAACACTTTTTCTCACAGAGAGTGGTGAGTCTGTGGAATTCTCTGCCTCAGAGGGCGGTGGAGCCAGGTTCTCTGGATGCTTACAAGAGAGAGCTAGATAGGGCTCTTAAAAATAGCGGAGTCAGGGGATATGGGGAGAAGGCAGGAACGGGGTACTGATTGGGGATGATCAGCCATGATCACATTGAATGGCGGTGCTGGCTCAAAGGGCCAAATGTCTTACTCCTGCATCTATTGTCTATTGAATTATTGATTCCAAAAAGATTGTGTGACACGGTGGAGCAGCAGTGGTTTTGCTGCCTTACAGCGACAGAGACCCGGGTTAGATCCTGACTACGGGTGCTGTCTGTACATAGTTTGTACGTTCTCCCCTTGACCTGCATGGCTTTTCCCCGGGTGCTCCAGTTTCCTACCGCACTCCAAGGACATACAGGTTTATAGGTCAATTGGCTTGGTATAATTGTAAATTGTCCCAAGTGAGTAGGTTAATGTGAGTGTGTCAGCGTGGACTCAGTGGGCTGAAGGGCCCATTTCCGTGCTGCATCTCTAAACTGATCCAAATTAAGTTCTGAGTACTTATTAGCAGGAAAGTTGTGGTCTAAGAAGTGTTGCAGCCTAGATACTTCTATGTAACTACTTTTGGACGCAAGCATTTCATTATTCGAAGATAAAGGAGTGAACATTACTGAGAAAGTCAGACCATTTGACTATTAAGTGACTGGGATAGAAGACCCAAATACCCACAGGGACCCAAGGAGTGCCGGAGGAGGGGAGTGGGGGGCAGTTTTTTTTTTAAAGGATTGAGTTGCTCCCTGCAATGTTTATTCAGATAGACACAAAATGCTGGAGTAACTCAGCGGGTCAGGCAGCATCTCTGGAGGAAAGGAAAAGGTGACATTTCGGGTCGTGACTCTTCTTCAGACAGAGAGTCAGGGGAGAGGGAAACTAGAGGTGTGACAAGGTTCAAAACCCTGCAAGGTTTGCTGACGGAGTTGCCAGGGAGATGTGTCATCTCATCTGCTCACTGAGGAGTGATGACGTAAATTCATAGGTTCTGAGAGCACAATTAGGCCGTTCGGCCCGTCGAGACTACTCCTCCATTCAACCATGGCTGATCTATCTCTCCCTCCTAACCCAATTTTTCTGCCTGCCCCACCATTAACCCTGACACCCGTACTAATCAAGAATCCATCTATCTATCTCTACCTTGAAAATATCTTGTGCCTTTTCTCGCCTTGAACACACTTTGTCATATATCATGTTTTCTCTCTATGACTCCCTTGTAAAGACACAGTTTGTTTCATGTAACAGTCCAGTTCCAGCAGAGTAATGAATCAGTTGCCATGATGTCCTCTTACATCCCCTTACCCTTTGTGGCACCCTACTCACAATTCTGACAGCCGAAACACACTATTATCAACCTGACTCAGACTTCCTCAATGCAGAAAGCCACACCCTTATCCCTGTTGGTTGCTAGATAATAGTACGGCTGTCAGCTCAAACAACCCATTGTGCAAGAGAAATTAATAACTCGTTAACAATAGCTTCTGCTCTTGCTTAAGGCATTGGAACATTAACTACTTCAATCATGGTGACAAATTTCAAAGGAGATAGGTGGGGTGAGCTTTTAACACAGGTGGTGGTGAGTGCTTGGAACATACATCAAAGGCCGGTGGTGGAGGTAGATACAATAGTCGTCTTTAACAAAATATAGAATATTGCGTGGATATGCACGGAATGGAGGGAGATGAGATTAGTTTCACTTGGCATCATGTTCGGCACCGACATTGTGGGCTGAAGGGGCTGGTCCTGTGCTGTTCTATTTTTCCATTTTCTATCCTCTAACCCTTTAGAGTGACACAATGGTGCAGTGGTAGAGTTGCTGCCTTGCAGCGCCAGAGGCCTGGATTTGATCCTGACTATGGGTGCTGTCTGTAGGGAGTTTGTACATTCACCCTGTGACCTCTCGGCTATGGGGACAGATCTGCCGGCTCCGGTCGGGCCGGAATTCCAGAGGCCGGTTGCAAGTGGCAAATTCAACCCACAAATCGGTGCGAAAGTCCCGATAAGATCAAGACCGACCACCTCACCCTGATCTAGGCACCATATTTTCGGGGGGGGGAGACCTCCATGGTGGATTTCAAGTGAGCTCCTGCGATTTTGTCTGGATTAAGGAAGGAACGGCAGATGCTGGTTGACACCAAAGACGGACACAGAATGCTGGACTAACTCAGCCAGACTGGCAGCATCTCTGGAGAAAAGGAATAGGCGACGTTTCAGTCCTGACCTTTTCTCAGACTGACGATAGTTGGAAGCCATGATTGATTGGTTTTCCAGAAGCAAGCGTTGCCTTTTGTTTTTTGTGTTCATACGATGTGAATGCAATTTGCGAGTTATGCCCCTGTCCCACATAGGAAACCTGAACGGAAACCTCTGGAGACTTTGTGCCCCACCCAAGGTTTCCGTGCGGTTCCCAGAGGTTCCCGGAGATTTTTGTCAGTCTCCCTACCTGCTTCCACTACCTGCAACCTCCGGCAACCACCTGCAACCTCCGGAAACCGCACGGAAACCTTGGGTGGGGCGCAAAGTCTCCAGAGGTTTCTGTTCAGGTTCCCTAAGTGGGACAGGGGCATTAGTGTTTATTGCCGTAGATTGTTGCTCTTTGAAGTGCCAGACCATTTCCAAGATTTGTTGAGGAAGCAACCACTACACAAATCAACACTAGCATTGTGTTAGTGTGTAGGGATCGCTGGTCGGTGCGGTCTCGGTGCGCCAAAGGGCCTACCTCCATGCTGTATCTCTAAACTAAACTATACCGTCTTGCGATGCAGATACATGTAAAAGTCAGACTGCTATGTGCTTCCCTGAAGGACCTTCTTGGTCTGTTTGGAAATTTGTAACGGAGTGGTACTTTCATGGGCACCACCATCGATACTGGTATTTATTCCCACAGTTACTTCAGTCCTTCACCTTAAATTAGCAGATGACATCATCGAGGTTGAACTCTCGACACCGAAACAATAGTCCACACCTCTCAATCGCAATGCAGAACTGCAACCACAATGCAACCACACCCTGACCTGAGTGCACCGTACCAAATGTAGAAAACCCACACACAATGATTCCTCTTAATTAAACTACGTAGAATATAATATTACATGCTAAAGGTAACCTGTGGTCACAATTACGTGGAATTTATTACCACAGACACCTGTGAAGGCCAAGCCAATAGATATTTTTAAGGCAGAGATGGACAGATTCAGTTTAGTTTATTGTCACAGTGAAATGCTTTTTGTTGCGTGCTAACCAGTCAGCAGAAAGACAATACATGATAACGATCGATCCATTTACAGTGTATAGATACATGATGAGGGAATAATGTTTAGAGCAAGGTAAACCCGGCCAAGTCCAAGCAAGGATAGTCCGAGGGTCACCCATGAGGTAGGTAGTGGTTCAGCACTGTAAGTGCTCCCCATTCTGACCAGGAAGGGATCAGGGGTTACGTGGAGAAGGCAGGTGTATGGGGTTGAGAGGAAAAGATACTGTACATCAGCCATGATTGAATGGTGGAGTAGGCTTGATGGGCCGAATGACCTAAATCAGTTCTGAGAACGTATGAACTTATGAAAACAGCAGTGATCTCATTCAATAATTTAAAAAAAATACTCGAGTGGCTAAAAGGCCTCTTCATATTCCCATGTCCCCTTAATCTGAAGCTCAATTTTTCTTACAGGGGTTCTACCAGGGATTAAAGTGGAAAAGTTCACGGTATACATAAATCATACTATCCAGACATCAACAAATGTTGTATTCCACTGAAAGTAATTTGTCTTTGTATTTTTGCCTTGAAAATCAGCATGCACATGGAGTTCTGACACGTTATCTTTCAGCAAATGGAGCCTCACGGGAACTTATGACACGGCTCTATAATAATCACGGTTAATCCTCTTTGAAAATAACTCTCACACTTGAAAGGTTTCAGGAGCCAGGGCATCACTGGAAGTCACGCAAATCTCTATGCCTGGATAGGACCTACAGGGAAATTGATTTGCCTGCCGCTAGGCTTTTCAGTGAGTGTATTCAGTTTCATTGCCCTGTAGAGCATGAAGATAAATTTCTTTGTACTGATACATGAAAATAAGCATTTAAATATTTCAGCAACATCTTCATGTGACAACGGAAATCGCTATGACGATTATTCTTTATTTTTGCAAAACATTTTATTTACATCTTGCTTTCGTTTTTTCTTTCTATGAACATTTTATCTCCCTTCGTTTGGCTGTGGTATGATATTTCTACATCCTTATGGTTGTGGCCACTGCCAAGCCTCCAACTTTTGTGCCATTGAAGTGACCCTCCGATCACCACATCCCCAAATCCAGTGCATTACCATTGCCCTAACCTGTTGAAGTTCTATTTTAAATTGGTCTCCGCTGTCACATTCCACAACTTGTCGATTCTACCGAGCATTTGGCCACCTGTGATACCATCTCCAAACACAGCATTTTCGTCATGGAATCATAATCCGATGCAGTATGGAACCAGGTACACTGAGTATGCACCGACCATCAGCCATCCAATTCTCCCACCAACTCCAACCACTCCAGTCACCCTATGTTTTTCCCCACCTCCGTACGTTCATCTCCCAGCATTCCCATCTTCCATCTCCTAGTTCCTCCATTTTCTCTTTATATTCCCGCTTTCCCCTCAGCCCTGTCCCAACCACACATATCCCTCCCTCCAGCTTTACCTTTCAAGCCTCCTCTATCTATCTAAACATAACTAAAAGTCTCATCTTGTGTATGTATGTATGTTCGTATGTGTGTATGTATGTGTGTATGTATGTATGTGTGTATGTATGTGTGTATGTAAGTATGTTCCCAAAATACAGCCAAAACGGTACAGGATAGAGCAACAATTTTAAGGCGCCTTACTCACCATTCGCCTGCAGTGTGCAGTATCAAGTTTTGTTATATTTTACAAAGTAATTCACTTTATAAACTTTAATGAACTTTATACTGTGAACGGTGCAAGTTTCAACGTGGCAGTCTCACCTGCGCAGTGCGCTCCAACTTACCAGGCCCGTCAGCCACGCCTGCGCAGTTGGGGGAGGGTTGCCAGGCCCGGCGCCATTTACAGATCACCATTTTGATCTAATACTTTCATGTGTACTTGACTAGCATCGTCTAGTTTCCCTTAAAACCCACCTATCTTTTGCCAAGCTAAGACCCAACCTCACTTCTCTTTGCCAGTTTTCTCCACCCTGAGCACAGGAGAATGAGGGGTGACCTTGTAGAGGTGTACAAAATCATGAGAGTAATAAATCGGGTAGACACACAGAGACTCTTGTCCAGAGTAGGGGAACCGAGCACCAGAGGACATGGATTTGTAAAGGTTGAAAGATTTAACAGGAATCTGAGTGGTAACTTTTTCATACCAAGGGTTGGTGGGTGTACATAATGAGATGCCAGAGGAGGTAGTTGAGGCAGGGACTATTGCAACATTTAAGAGACAATTAGATACATGGATAGGACAGGGTTAGATGGATATGGGCCAAATGCAGGCAGGTGGGACTAGTGTAGATGGGACATGGCCGGTGTGGGAAAGAGCCTGTTTCCACGCTATGACCATGACTCTATGACTCCTGCTTTACCACATTCCTACATTTATCCCTTATCCCTCAATATTTCATTTTTAGATTTCACCAGCTGTTGATTTATGATTCATCCGTCAGACATGCAGCATCGTACAAAGCAGCCGCTCTCCAGTGTATAACGGACTAAGTTAGATGTAGGCATGGAATTTCTGCATCATAGATTCATAGAGCTATACGGCATGGAAACAGACCCTTCGGCCCAACAAGTCCGTGCTGTCGTGTTCGTTTTCTAGATCTGCACATAACTTGAGTCTTCAATTTACAACAGAAGTCGTCTTATCAATGCTGGCAGCAAGACAACTCAACAATAGACACACACACACACACACACACACACACACACACACACACACACACACACGCACACACACACACACACACACACGCACACACACACACACACACACACACACACACACACACACACACACACACACACACACACACACACACACACACACACACACACACACACACACACACACACACACACACACACACACACACACACACACACGAGAAAAATACCCACAAAAAAAAATCTCCCTTTGTCCTGTGCAACACCACCTGCTGCATGGGAGGAGCAACAGGTCCTCCCACCCCACACAGTCCACCAAACATCACACATGTGAGTCAAGTAGCCTTAATGGTTGTCCCACTTAACCCATATCTTGGACTACAAAAACTCATATGTCAGACTGTTATTCATCGATTACAGCTCGGCATTTAACACAATCATCCCCTCCAAGCTGGTTACCAAACTCGTAGAACTGGGTCTCTGCGCATCCCTCTGCAATTGGATCCTCGACTTCCTCATTCACAGACTACAGTCTGTTCGTATTGGTGGAAATGTGTCAGCCTCGAGAACAATCAGCACGGGAGCACCTCAAGGCTGCGTGCTCAGCCCCATGCTGTACTCACTATATACTCATGACTGCGTAGCCGGTCACAGTGCGAACTCCATCATCAAGTTCGCTGACGACACCACTGTTGCGGGATGTATCACTGATGGGGATGAGGCAGAGTATAGAAGAGAGATCAATCAACTGTCCATATGGTGCCAGCACAATAACCTGGCCCTCAACACCAGCAATCGCGGTCAGTTCCCGGAAAAGGCCTTGGTGATTAACCAGCGACTCCGCACATTCACCAGTTTAGTTTAGTGTAAAGTTGAGAGATACAGTGCAAAAACTGGACCTTTGGCCCACCGAGTCCACGCTGACCAGCGATCCCCACTCACTAACACTAGGTGACAGAGGAACTGAAGTAAATTCAAATTAGGCAAGAAATGATGCGTAGCCTGATGGTCTGCATCCCAGGGTACTATGCCTTGGTACCATGCCTACTATGTTCTGTTGTGCTGAAGCAAAGCAAGAATTTCATAGTCTTATCAGGGACACATGACAATAAACTCTCTTGAATCTTGAATCTTAAGGAGGTGGCTCTAGTAATCGTAGATGCATTGTTCTATGGATTCAGGATCAGTTCCTGTGGATTGGAGTGTAGCTAATGATATCCCACTTTTTAAGAAAGGAGGGAGAGAGAAAACAGGGAATTTTATTTCGGAGTCACGTGAGTGACTACGTGAAGAGCCCGCTCAGCACGCATGCGCGACATTGCGTTCACGCAGGCAACAGCGACGCAGCGGGAGTAGGCAGCTCCCGCTACAAGCCTGAAGGAAAGGACCGTTAGGTAAGTACTTACCTTCAGTTTAAACTAGCGACTTTGCGTTTGTTTTTGCTCCAGGGGGAGCAAAGCAGCAGAGGGAAGCGGCCCCCGTTCGACTCCAGGGAAGGAGCCGACAGTGGAGGGGGGAGAGGCGGCAACGGGACCGCACACGCTGCGGTCCACAGACACGGGTGCTGCGCTGATGCCCAGTCCGCTAAAACAGCTGTCTGACCAACAGCAGCGGACTGGAGGGAAATTTAAAAACCGGCCGGCACCCCTGCAGACTCCCGACAAGGAGACTCGCCGCCCGAGAACCGCTGAAATGCCGCCCGAAAACGGCAGACAGCCTCTAACAGCAAGGTCAGGACCAACCTCAGGCTGGAGACAGACACGGAAGATGGAATCAACACTTCAAACAAGAAACAAGAGTGTCTGTTTCTCCAAGCCAGAGGAAGGTCATGGAGCTAAAAACTCCAGCGAGACTTGCCTCAGGAGCAGGGGCAAGTCCGCCAAGGGAGCTAACACTCCCACTCCAGTGCTTCCACACTGGCCATCTCCCTTGTCGAGGGATCGATGGGGACCAGAGCTGGGCTGGTCAAGAAGAGGGGTCACTGGCTGAAGAGGAGTATGCTGAGGTACAGGATCAGGAAGAGCTGCTGGGTGTGGCCGCTATGTGGCTCCACCACTAGCGAGATGGCTTTTCAGTCTCAACTGGCGGCCAGCTTACTACCTGTTCTTCTCAAAAAACCTCTCCAAGACAGGTAGTCATGAGGTGTTGGATTTCATCACGCCTCCCCTAAATTGCATTTACTCAAAGTGCCCACTGTTATTGGGGGGTACATTGAGCATAGCTTTTAAAAACCCAAATATCTCAAAATGAATTTGATATCCCTGACGTCGGCTATCATTTTTCGCATGCTCATCCCAGAGGGACAGGGTAGTATGGCAAAACGCCTGACCCTACTGCTCGCAATGCTCCGCAACTTCTCAGGAAGTCATAAAACCTGCCCTCAACTTAAGAAATTTACAGGACTGTGAGAACGCCGACCTCACAACCACAGATCCTGCTATCTGGCTAAGTTACCAAACCAAGCCTAAAGAACTGGACGAAGTGTCCAAAATATTCGGCTCAAGAGGGCAGGGTCTGGAATGAGCACCACACTAAACCAGTCAGCAGTACCTCTAACGCGAGCTCGGGGCCTGCATGCCAATCCCGTAAGCCTTTCAGGCCAGGGCCCAGAGCAGACCCCATGGAAAATGCGCCACCCCCCAACAAACAACATCCCTACAGACAAGGAACCAGAAACCGAAGAAACAACAGTGAAGACAGATAAGTATGGTTCTTACCATCACATAAAGGTGAAGGGTTTGTACTTACAGAGGGGAGGGAATCACACCTGGTTGGGAAGCTATCACTCTTGGTGGTTATATTCCGAATAGAATTAATATCTTGCCACCAGTACAGCATGGGGTCTACCCTCCCTCTAATAAACATGAGGGTCTAGCTTCTGGGGAAATATACCAGGGGTCATAAGAAATCCCATATAGCATTGGGTACCCTAATAACTACAGATGGTGAATGTCGCACCATCATTGATTAAAACCACATGAAATATTCATCAGGTATACCCACTTATGGAATCTGTAACTGCTACCATGGATTCCTAGGTTACTTTATGGTAAGCATCGACTTTAAAGATGCATACTATTCAGTACCCCTTCATAAGGCTTCGGGTATACCACAATTTACCTGGATGGGGTAACCATGGCAAGCATTGCCATTTTCATTCACTGCACATCTCGCATATGTATGTGACTAGACTTGGCTAATATGAGCTGAAGCTATCCAGAATCAAAACAGCCCTGACACTTTAAGGAACATTACGTCATGGCATGTCTATATATTCACGACAGACTATCCTTGGATGTAGCTATCAGCAGCATTAGCTACTAACTTATTTAGCCTGGGCTCTGTCATATATCCAGATATCTACGTTGACCCCATCCACAACATTGTCTGTCTGGAATTCATTAATACTATCAGTTATGGCACATCAACCACCTATCGTCTACGTGATAGAGTATTGGGATCAGTAGCAGCTTTACTAGCTACTGAACATTGTACCTTTCCAGTGAGCTAGATACTAGTGTTCAACTATATTCCATACCTAGAATATGGTGGCAAATGGGCTATCTGGAGTTATCATCACTTAGACACTGGGCATTAGCCTAGTTAGTAATTTTCAGTATGTTCCATTGAGTATATTCATCGGACTGGCTGTAAGGCCACAAATGGACCTGACCTCGGGGTTTTTCATAGGAAGAGAACTTAACATTCTGATGCCTTTCCCACAGTGGAGATTGATTCTGCTGTGGGGGGACGTATGTGTCAAACTCTATACATGTGTTGTGTCCATTTCTTCTTGTTTGTTAACCTTTTTCTATGGTATGCAAACATCCAAAGTTGTTTTAAGTGGCCAGTGTCATTATGGAATTCATTTGTAAATGCAATTGTGTAGCAGCCTCAAGTTCTTCAGAGAAGGAGGATTGTATTTGTATCCTTTCCACCTTTTTTTCTTGAGTAACATTCTTGTGTGTCCTGATATAGATACTGAGCTTTGCTAGCACTTGGTGCCAATGCAAGTTGACTTAAACGTGCTATATAATAAAATTACTTACCATTAGTGAAGCATATTGCTCAGTAGTGCACCGTTTTGCATGTTCGTTTATAAATTAACAACATCACAGTGGTGACATATACCAAACCACTTGGGCGGAATAAAATCGATATTATGTGACAATTTATTTAACAATTGGTAACCGTATGTCGTCAAACATGTTTGACCATCAGTAACTTACCTATCAGGTGAGCTAAATACTGTAAACGAACATTTAAACCAAAATATTTGCTGAGATTACAAAGCAATATGGTCACCAGATATCGACTTCCTTATATTCCAATTAAAGCGCCACGTACCAATGTATGTCGCATGAAACCAAACTCAAGGCAGCGGCTATGGATACATTCCCACGTATTGAGGGGGGGGGGGGTTAATCTCTATGTTCTCCCCTTCTTCTACCTCATCAATAGGTACTTGGGCCTCATCAGTCGGGTACTACGCAAAATACAGTGGACTAAACCCACAGTCATGGTTCCCAGTGGTCCTCGACATGGCCATTAAAAGACCACTGCTGGGCCTGGATTGCAGAATTGGGAAGACCACTGCTGGGCCTGGATCAGACAGCATTATCAACATGATGACAGCATTCCGTCGCATGTCCACTAGGGAACATACCTGACGAACATCAAGAAGTGGGAAAAAACTGCTCAAACACAGGAACTACACATTCAACTACAACAAAAACCTGTACTGGAGTTCTGGCAGGACTTCACCACAATAAAGGATTCAGCCAGAAGTGCTCTGTCAGCCTACTTAACTCGGGCACCAGGACCACAGGCCATAGGGTACCTCCCGCTGGTGATCAAATTCAGGAGAGGTTAATCCCCCAGACCCAGGTACACCCAAATCTGGGATGTCAGTGTGGACCTGACGTACCTTAGGGGATGGTCACCAGCCAGGTCCCTCAACCTGGAACAGCCCACCCTGAAGGGACATGCTGATGGCCTTGTCTCAGCACAAAGAGTCCAGTTCCTCCATCCACTACGATTGGACAATATGGTCCACTACACCACGATACATTACTATTAGGGACTGGGCAAACAGAGCAGACCAGGAACATCAGGTCTAGTCATGGAATTTCGGGCATACCCACCTGAACCACGGTTATGTGTCATGACCCACTTATTGAACCACATCGACACAATAAGTAATCCTCGAGGGAGAGAAAAAGCCTTATGGGTCAGCCACAAGAAACGTTATGGTCAGGTGACGAGCCAAACTATCTCAAGTGGCTCAAGCAGGTACTGGGAGTTGCTGGAGTACATATTAACGTGTATAAATCTTACTCCACCAGGACAGCATCCACATCAGTGACTAAGAGGATGGACGTGCCAATGGACCACATCCTGGCTACAGCGGGGTGGTCTAGGGAGTATACGTTCCAAACTTTTATAACAAACCACCACTGACAGAACCTGTATCGTTTGCAGAAAAAGAATCTGCAAAAAATATATAATTTAAGCCCGGGGGAGCATTTGGTCTTGTTGTTGTTAATAACACCATTATTGTTTTTACAAACAGATTCATGGTTGATTACGATAACATACTTCCTCCCTTGAAAGACTTCGGCAGCGAGTGAAGTATGAACTGTTACACGGTTTGAAATCACAGAGCTTTAAAATCTTCACGTAGTCACTCACGTGACTCCGAAGTAAAATAGTAAGATTAAACGAGAACTTACCAGTTTGAAGTTTGATCTGTATTTTATGAGGAGTTACGATGAGGGATTACGTGCCCTCCGCTCCCACCCTCAATAATATGGGTCAAACTGATAACTAAGGTCTCCTTTTCTTTACTATGTTTATTTCAATAACTGTGTCTGTCTGTGATTCCACGCCGCTGCTTTGAAGTATGTCGCACATGCGTGCTGAGCGGGTTCTTCACGTAATCCCTCATCGTAACGCCTCATAAAATACAAATCAAACTTCAAACTGGTAAGTTCTCATTTAATCTTACTATTATAGACCAGTTAGCCTGACATCGGTGGTGGGGAAGATGCTGGAGTTAATAATAAAAAATGAAATAGGACATTTGGATAGCAGTAACAGGATCGGTCCGAGTCAGCATGGATATATGAAGGGGAAATCATGCTTGACTAATCTTTTGGAATTTTTTGAGGATTTAACTATGGAAATGGACAAGGGAGAGCCAATGGATGTAGTGTACCTGGACTTTCAGAAAACCTTTGATAAGGTCCCACATAGGAGATTAGTGGGCAAAATTAAAGCACATGGTATTGGGGGTAGAGTGCTGACCTGGATAGATAAATGGTTGGCAGACAGGAAACAAAGGGTAGGGATTAACGGGTTGCCATTCAAAATGGCAGGCAGTGACTAGTGGGGTACCGCAAGGCTCGGTGCTGGAACTGCAGCTATTTACAATATACATTAAGGATTTAGATGAAGGGCTTAAAAATAACATTAACATGACACAAAGCCGGGTGGCAGTGTGAACTGTGAGGAGGATGCTATGAGGATGCAAGGTAACTTGGAAAGGTTGGGTGACTGGGCAGATGCATGGCAGATGCAGATTAATGTGGATAAATGTGGGATTATCCACTTTGGTGGCAAAAACAGGAAAGCAGATTATTATCTGAATGGTGTCAAGTTAGGAAAAGGGGAAGTAGAACGAGATCTGGGTGTTGTACATCAGTCAAGCATGCATGCAAATACAGCTCACAATGAAGAAAGCGAATGGCATGTTGGCCTTCATAACAAGAGGAGTTGAGTTGAGTATACAAACAAAGAAGTCCTTCTGCAGTTGTACAGGGCCCTGGTGAGACCACACCTGGAGTATTGTGTGCAGTTTTGGTCTCCAAATTTGAGGAACGACATTCTTGCTATTGAGGGAGTGCAGCTTAGGTTCGCCAGGTTATTTCCCGGGATGGCGGGACTGTCATCGGTTGAAAGAATGGAGCGACTGGGCTTGTACACACTGGAATTTAGGATGAGAGGCGATCTTATTGAAACATATAAGATTATTAAGAGATTGGACATGCTAGAGGCAGAATGTTGGGGGAGTCCAGAACCAGGAGCCACTGTTTAAGAATAAGTGATAGGCCATTTAGAACGGAAATGAGGAAAAACTTTTTCACCCAGAGAATTGTGAATCAGTGAAATTCTCTGCTTCAGAAGGTAGTGGAGGCCGATTCTCTGGATGCTTTCAAGAGAGAGTTAGATAGAGTTCTTAAAGATAGCGGAGTCAAGGAGAAGGCAGGAACGGGGTACTGATTGTGGATGATCAGCGATTATCACAGTGAATGGCGGTGTTGGCTCGCCTACTCCTGGCTCGCCTACCGAATGGCCCACTCCTGCAACTATTGTCTATTGACAATTCACAATGTTACCAACCCAATACACCTACAAATCTGTATGTTTTTGGGGTGTGGGACGAAACCGGAGCACCTGGGGAAAACCCATGCAGGTCACAGGGAAAATGGACAAACTCCGCACAGACAGCAACCGTGACTGATATATGATGAAAGAATGGATGGACTGGGCTTATATTCATTGGAATTTAGAAGAATGGGAGGGGATCTTATAGAAACATATAAAATTCTTAAGGGATTCGACAGGCTTGATGCAGAAAACATGTTCCTGATGTTGGAGGAGTCCAGAACCAGGGGTCACAGTTTAGGGATAAGGGGTTTAGGACTGAGATAAGGAAAAACTTTTTCACCCAGGGAGTTGTGAATCAGTGGAATTATCTGCCACAGAAAGCTGTGGAGGCCAATTCACCGGATGTTTACAAGAGAGAGTTAGATATAGCTCTTAGGGCTAACGGAATCAAGGGATACGGGGAACGAGGAACGCATTTTGGATGAAGTCGGAATGGTATGCTGATTTAGAAGATGATCAGAAACTTACAAAATTATTGGACAGTAGATGCAAGATGATGGTTCCCGATGTTGGGGAAGTCGAAATTTAGGATAACGATCTGAGGGGGAGATCTTATAGAAACTGGTACAGAAAGTTGAGGCCAGTTCTTGGCTTTTAAAGATAGGTCACTTGTGGCTAAAGGGATTATGGAGAAAAGAGGTAAGGGGGATGATCTGATCACATTAGGAAGGGCCGAGATGATTTTCTATGAAAAGGCCGAATTTTCTACATGTTTCTATGATGAGTCAGGATCGAACTTGAAGGGAGCAACCACTGTGCCACCGTGCAGTTCTGTGGTGCATCTATCTGGAAATTCTCTGCCACACAGAAGGTAGGGATTGAGGCTTAGTTTTAGAGATACAGTGCGGAAACAGACCCTTGGCTATCCCCGCAGTTAACGCTAGGGACAATTTTTTAGATGTGGTGTGGGAGGAAACTCTTTATGGAAACTAAAGGGATCAGGGGGTTCCCGATGGGGGAGAGAAGGCAGGTACAGGATGCTGAGTTGGATGATCAGCCATGATCATATTGAATGGCAGTGCAGTCTCGAAGGGCCGAATGGCCTACTCCTGCACCTAATTCTATGTTTCTATGTTTCTATCTGGGAGAAAACCCACGCGGTCACGGGGAGAACGTACAAACTCCGTACAGACAGCACCCCTGGTCAGGATCGAACCCGGGTCTCCAGCGCTGCAAGCGTTGTAAGCCAGCAACTCTACCGCTGCGCCACTGTGCCGCCCGGAATGGCGTTTTTAATCCATGTGTGCAATTCCGGATCTCAACAACATGTTCGACACAAATTATGTTGTAGTTTCGGAATTATTATTTAAATTATTTTAATAAACAATACTTTTTAGGATGGTACAGTGGTGCAGCTGGTAGATCCACTGCCTCACTGTGCCTGAGAACCGGCTTTGATCCTGACCTCAAGTGCTGTCTGAGTGGAACCTAAACCTGTTTGAAGGTGAAGGTGGCAACGTGGTGCAGCGGTAGAGTTGCGACCTTACAGCACCGGAGACCCAGCTCAATCCTGACCTCAGGTGCTGACTGTGTGGAGTTTGCATGTTCTCCCTGTGACTGTGTGGGTTTCCTTTGGGTACTCCGGTTTTCTCGCACATCCACAGACGTGCACATTTGAAGATTAATTGGCCCTCTTGAAATAACCCTCGTGTGTAGGGAGTGGATCAGAAAGTGGGTTAAGATGGAACAAGTGTGAACAAGTACATGGACTCAGTGGACCAAAGGGCCTGTCTCCATGTTGTACCTTTAAGTTACACTAAACTAAACTTAAATTATTTATAGCAGTGCTAATAGTTTCCATATGCTCACTTGGACTGCAGTAAGAATATGCCCCAGTCTTGCCTCCTATTCATGTGTTCAGGGCAAGAACCCAAGGCCACCCAAGACCTACTTATCACCAAAGCCTCACCATCTCTGCCAGTTCTTTGCCTCCAGGGTGCAGAAGTTCAGCACTTTGTGCCCTCTGCCACAGACCCAGGCTACATGCACATGGACCGGGGGTTTCATCAGGCAGTAAAACTTGGTGACAGCTCTAATCTAATTTGGTTAGTCCCAATATTTTTGGCAAGGGTAGTTAAATCAAAACCCTGCCTGCTATGCAAATGGTTGTAAAATTCTAAAGCTTTGCTGGCCAACTCAGCGACTTCATCCAGACTCCTCAATGAGAAACAGACCAGCCAGCCATTTAGTGCATTTGCTGCTAGGTGTAAATTGATGCTTGTAGGAACTTCGAAACAAAGAACTGCATGTGCGGGTTAATGAACAAATGGACGCAAAGTGTTGGAGGGTGGCACGGTGGCGCAGCGGTAGAGTTACTGCCTTACAGCGCTTGCAGCGCTGGAGACCCGGGTTCGATCCTGATTACGTGTGCTTGTCTGTACAGAGTTTGCACGTTCACCCCGTGACCGTGTGGGTTTTCTCCGAGATCTACGGTTTCTTCCCACACTCCAACAACGTACAGGTTTGCAGGTTAATTGGCTTGGTGTATGTGTAAATTGTCCCAAGTGTGTGTAGGATAATGTTAATGTACGGGGATTGCTGGGCGGCGCGCACTCGGTGGGCCGAACGGCCTGTTTCCGCGCTGTATCTCTAAATTAAACTAAACTAAACTCAGTAGATCAGGCAGAATCTCTGGGGAAGGTGGATAAGACCTTTCTTCAGACTGATTGTGACGGGGAGAGAAGAAGAATGCTGGAAAAGGAGCGATTGACACAAAATGGACCTAGGGTAGGGAAGGAGGGGGGTGTGGGGAGAAAGAGGGTTAAATGCAAAGCTTGCATTTAGCTTCATAACAGCAGGCAATTGGCTAATTGGCATCAGTAAAAAATGTAAAAAAATGTCCCTAGTGTCTTGGGTAGAGCTATTGTATGGGGTGTTCGTTGATCTGCGTGCATTCTGTGAGAAGGAGGGCCTGTTTCCATGCTGTATCTCTAAAAAAAGTTTAATTTAAAAAATTGGATTATGTGAAGTCAGATAAGAATTGGTCTTGGCATCATGTTCAGCACAGACACTCCATGTTCCATATTCTGATTTCTCTTCCCAATTTTGACATGCATGACTTGCTCAATGTTTGGATGACTGATTTGAAATAACATTATTCTGCACAATTATGATTTCAAAAAGGATTTTTTTTTTTAATGTAATATTTGCAGATCGGAAATGAAGGGAAAATACCAGAAATACTCTCCAGGCCAAGTAGAGAAATGGAGTAAATGTCAAAATTGGGAAAGAGGGATAAAAGGTTTAAAGTTTAGTTTAGAGAATCAGCACGGAAACAAGCCCTTCAGTCCACCGAGTTCATGCTGACCAGCGATCCCCGCACACTAACACTATCCTACACACACCAGGGACAATTTACACTTACACATGTGTATATACATGTGTGTATATATTTATATCATTGTATATGGACACACTGATCTGTTCTGTAGTCATGCCTACTATGTTCTGTTGTGCTGAAGCAAAGCAAGAATTTCATTGTCCTATCATGGACACATGACAATAAACTCTCTTAAACTTGACTTACACCCAAGCCAATTAATCTACACACCTGTACGTCTTTGGAGTGTGGGAGCAAACCGAAGATCTTGGTTAGGTGGAGAAGTTACAAACTCCGTACAGACAGCACCAGTACCCAGGATCGTACCCAGGTCTCTGGCGCTGTAAGACAGCGACTCCACCATGCCACCTTAAATAAGCAAAGAAATGGGAGGAAGAAGTGGGGGAAGAGTGAGCAAAAGGGTGGGTCTAGGATAGGGCGGAGAGAAGGAAATATTTAATGGCAAGAAGGCAAGACACTGCAGGGTGAAAGAGGAAGGAGGTGGAACAGGAGAAAAAACAAAAGTTGGTTCATAGGAGATGCAAGTGGGAGTGACACAAACAGTATCATAAAATTCAAAGATTAATACTCTGAATACCAGAAAAAGAAAAAAAAAAGATTCTCAATATCTGGAATTGAGATCTGAAAATCCAGGAGGGTGTGAGAAAGTGTTTTTGTGCCTTGAACTTAGATTGAGCTTTATTGGAACAACATAGGTAGCTAGTGATAGTGAAGTTGGAACAGGTATGGGGTAGGAAATTGAAATGATGGTCAACTGGAAGCTGTTATACAAATTGTAGACTTTACTTTTACTTCTAGTATTTCAGAGACTCTGGTAAAGGTGGCGCCGACGATGGCTGCCACGGTGTAGTGCTCCTTGCTGTTTTGTCTGTGTTTGTTCGTTTGTGTCATCTGTGAAAATGCCACAAAGATCACTTTCATGAGAGAGGTACTCATGAACATCAGACATACCTCCCAACATTTCTCTCACTCAATAGATTATTTGGACATACTCGTCGGCGGGGCTGTGGCTGTGTTCAAGGTCTTGAGACGGAGGAGGACCAGTGGGAAGTGCTCTGGAGCACTCTCCCGACTCCGGGGACGAGGATTATGCACACCACTACCGAATATATTCCTTGCAAATTTACGTTCTCTCAATAATAGAACTGCAACTCCTGCGCCAGGCAAACAAGAACTTCTCTCGAGCCACTGCCCTGTGCTTCACCGAGACCTGAGTCGACCCCGGACAGTGCGCTGCAACTGGCTGGCTTTCAACTACACAGAGCGGACTGCGAAACGGAGGCAGCGGGGAAATCAAGAGGCGGTGCAATATTCTTCTATACCAACCAGGGCTGGTGCAGCGACATCACGGTACTGTCTAACTTGAAATCTATATTACTAATAGTGTGATATTGACCGCTTCCTGTTGCTCTGTATATTGATTTTAGAAAAAACGCTGCCACTTACGGCTGTGATTTTTGGCCATCTTATTCAGAGTCTCCCTCCGCTGTGCAGGACAAGAGGATTTTTCCCATCGATGAAAAATAAAAGAGTTATTAGTGTTTAAAAAATGTTGAGATTCTCTCTACTGAAGGCCACGCCCCTTCCAGAGGGACTATAAAACCCGAAAGTGTTGAGTGCCTCAGTCAGTCTCTGTAAGATGGGGGAAGCGAGAGGGTCATGTCTCTCAGTCTGAGCTGTGAATAACACTGGACACATGTCTACTAAACTGTGACCTTGAGTGCCCTTAATGGGGTTTGAAAATGAAAATGTGGTTGGTTTGAACTAAAGCACAGCAAATGGTTGGTGGTGGTTGGTTTGAAGTTGATGCAGTTGGTAATGGAGCAGGTTACCTTCAATTTTATAGTCCTCGGCTGGTATTCTGTCAAGTCCAGCTGCCTTGTTGTTTTTCAAGGTTTTGATGGCTTCCTTGACTTCTGCTTAGGGAGTCACCAACAGGCTGCTTTGGAATGTTGTTGATCACATTCCTGTCAAATGAGGCAATTTGATTTAGAAGATCTTCAAAGTGCTCCCTCCATCTAGAATTGATGTCAGCATTGCTCTTCAGGATGGTTGACCCATCTTTGCTTTTGAGAGGGGCTTGACCGTGAGTGGATGGACCAAAAATGGCTTTGGTGGCATTGAAAAAGCCTCGAGTGTCGTTGGCATCTGCTAGTTGTTGGATTTCCTGAGCTTTCTCCCTCCACCATTGACATTTCAAGTTTCGGGTGCTATTCTGGGCTGCAGCCTTGATAGCACTTCCTTTCGGTAGCTGACTGTTGGTCATTTTGTAAGGTGATGAAAACTTTTCTCTTTTCATCGATGAGTTGTTGGAGTTGTTTGTCATTATCGTCGAACCAATCCTGATGGGTTTATTTACTTGAACCCAATTGTTTCCTTGCAGGAGGCGAAGATTCCAGCGTTCTTCGACAGATGGTGGGATTTGTTGAGGCCGTTGTTCTTCAAGATTTTGTTGAAACTTCTGTACATGGTCGATGTCTTGAAGGATGTCAACATTGAATTTCTTGATGGTGTTCTGTTTTTGATGTTTCCTTTTGGGCTGAATCTTCGTTCCCATGGTGGACGAGATGAGAATATGGTCTGTCCAGCACTTGTCGGCACCAGTAACGGCTCTTGTTTTCAGTACATCGTGTTGGTCACGGGATCGTACGATGATGTAATCGATAAGGTGCCAGTGGTTGGAACGTGGATGTTGCCAGGAGACTTTGTGTCTGTTTTTCTGGAGAAATAAGGTGTTTTGTAATCACAAGGTTGTGTTCAGCTCATTTGGTGGGGAGGAGTGTTCCATTGGCATTGACCTTTCCAACTCCTTCCTTGCCGATTGCTCCGGTCCAGAGCCTATGATCTTTCCCGATTCTGGCATTGAAGTCTCCTAAGAGATTGATCTTGTCGTCATTGAGAACAGAGGAAAGTATGTCGTCAAGTTGGGCGTAGAAGTTCTCCTTTAACTTAGTCTTCAGTGTCCAGAGTTAGAGCATAGGGGCTGATGATGGTGGTGTATTGGTTCTCGACGAGCAGGATTCGTAGAGTCATAAGAGACGTTCGTTGATTCCCAGTGGTTGCTCTGTCAGCTTCAGACGTAGGCTGTTTCGGATGGCAAAACCTACTCCGTGGATCCTCGGGCGTTTAGGATCAAGACCTTACCAGAATAAGGTGTATTGACCTTGTTCTTCCTTTAGTCACTCTTCTCCAGCTCTACAGGTCTCACTCAGAGCAACGATGTCAAAGCTGAATCTTCGGAGTTCCCGAGCAACACAAAGGCAGTTCTTCTCACTGGTCGGTCTGAGCTTGGGTTGTCCATCAGAGTTCGTATATTCCAAGTTCCAAGTTTCATTGTTTTGCTCCTTGGTGGTTTCCGACCGCATGATGGTGATCCCTCTGGATGCGGCTTTCCAGACAGGACGAGGCAAAGCAGACTATTTTTAGGGGAACTTTTCTAGCCCCTTCCCAGTTCAGGGTGAGCAGAGTGGATCCTAAATAGTGCTGCACAGACATGAATACTGCTACCGAACAACTTTCCTGCTTCTGTCCAAAGTTGTGCGATTGAATCGATTATTCACCGCTTCCGTGCCGGTTCTTGACAAGGAGCTTCCAGCCATCACGTGGCCTGCTCCCGTCACCCTTGCCCGATCGCCGTAAATGATGAGAAGTTTTGTGCTGCTCACAGAACGAAGTCGCCTGTGCGTGTGTTTGTTTAACGTGTACTTGATGTGGCACTCTAAGAAGCACACGGTCCTTCACAAATCAATCAACTAATTCCAATGGCAAGGGAATCAAGACGAATGGAGCTGATAGATCTGTTGCAGCCTTCATCCTCTTTCACAGCCGTTCGAGATAACTTCGGCCGCCTGGACTGCTGTTGAGGTCTTGTAGGTTGGATCGTTCTTACCCTCATCCTCAACCTTACCGCCATGGGTGGCCCTACCAGAAGCTGGTGCTTCCGACAGCATCGCAATCAGAATCATGTGGGCACAGAAGCCTCTTCACCACGACAAGGCAAACGTTCCGAAGAGGACAGCATCAATACAGTATATGCTAAGAAAGTCCGAAGGTATGTCCTCAGCCTCTTGCTTTCCTCCTCTGAATGACTATCAAGATGTTGATTATCATATGAAGAGGAGGTGTTTCACCACAGGCAGAGATAGGAAATGCAGTTCACTGTGCAGGTGGTTATCCCTGCCAAGCTATTCAATGAATGAATCGTGCCTTCCTGCTGTGGGAGGCTGTGGTGATGAGTCAGCAATACATTGACAATATAGAATAGAGAAATACACTTTGATAAAAAGTAGGCAACATTTTGTGCTCCTGCAAGTGAAGAAAGTGTACAACTATCAGGTTGATTTTTATCTCCAATACTGAAAGATTCAAGCCCTTCTATCAGAAGGTTGTGAATCTTTGGAATTCTCTGTCCTAGAGTAGTTTAGAAGCTGATTCATTGAATACATATAAGGTTGTGATAAACCTACCTTGAGGGTTGAGGGTTGTGAAGAATAAGCAGGAAAATAGAATTAAGATCCAAGATCAAATCAGCCATGACTTGATTAAATGGCAAAGCAGACTTGAGGAACTGTGTGACCTACTCTTGTGTCTATTTAAGGTTTTATATGGGAGAGCTTTTTATCGTTGTCTTTTGTTGCTAACATGTTAAGGAAATATAGTGGGCAGCACGGTGGCGCAGCGGTAGAGTTGCAGCCTTACAGCGTCTGGATCCCGAGTTTGATCCTGTGCTGTCTGTAACGGAGTTTGTTTGTTCTCCCCGTGACCTGCGTGGGTTTTCTCCGAGATCTTCAGTTTCCTCCCAAACTCCAAAGACGTACAGGTTTGTAGGTTAATTGGCTTGGTATAAATGTAAAAATTGTCCTCGGTGTGTGTGGAATAGTGCTGGTTCATGGGGATCGCTGGTCAGCGCAGACCCGATGGGCCGAAGGGCCTGTTTCCGTGCTGTAAACTAAAATAAAGTATTAGCTGGCTGTACGCATGTCCACACAATAGATCTGAATGTTCAGAGGCAAGTAACCAGCGTAATACTCCCCAGCTCATTTCATATGAGCGCCAACAATTAATTTCTCTTATGTATAACATTGTCTGAGCGAAGGACATATTATTCACCCTATTTCATTAGTCTCAACAACAGATCATTAATTGTGTAGGAGGGAACAGCAGATTCTGCTTTACGCCAAAGATGGACACAAAATGCTGGAGTAACTCAGCGGGTCAGGCAGCATCTCTGGAGAAAAAAAAATAGGTGATGATACAGGTCGTAACCTTTCAGTCAGAATAAGGGCCTCGACCCGAAACGTCACCTATTCCTTCTCTCCAGGGATGCTGTCTGATCCGCTGTTACTCCGGCATTTTGTGTCTATCAGATCAGTAATTGTTGTTAAAGTGCATTTTCTTTTCACTTTGCATAGCAGCACGAGGTTAAATAAAACGATAATTGATTATTTTGAATCGCTTGTGAGATCTGGGGAGTCACACCAGGCAAGGAATGTCTTGGTCAGATATTAGATAAATCACATCATTGCACAGTAAAGCAGTCTCCTGGGGCTGGATGGCCCTATCCCTGACATTATTTGTTATAATTCTCCTATACTATATATCAGCGAGACCAAGCGCAGGCTTGGCGATCGTTTCGCTGAACTCCTTCTCTCAGTCCGCCTATGCCTACGCGGTCTCCCGGTTGCTAAACACTTTAACTCTCCCTCCCATTCCCACACTGACCTGAAGTGACTGACACTCAGTCTGAAGAAGGGTCTCGACCCAAAACGTCATCCATTCCTTCTCTCCAGAGATGCTGCCTGTCCCGCTGAGTTACTCCAGATTCTTCCACTCGTCACCAGTACTTTTAACCATTATAATATTAATAGTTCCAATAAAACTGAAAGAAATTACACAATAGACAATAGACAATAGACAGGTGCAGGAGAACGCCACTTGGTACAGCAGAGTGACCTAAGAGTATAGATACATAGTTCCCTGAAAGTGGTGACTCTGGTAGACAGTGGTGAAGAAGTCAATAGACAATAGACCTGCCTCCATCGCCCTCTGAGGCAGAGAATTCCACAGATTCACAACTCTCTGGGTGAAAACATTTTTCCTCATCTTCATTCTAAATGGCCTACCCCTTATTCTTAAACTGTGGCCCCTGGTTCTGGACTCCCCCAACATCGGGAACATGTTTCCTGCCTCTAGCATGTCCAATCCCTTAATAATCTTATATAATCTTATATGTTTCAAAAAGATACCCTCTCATCCTTCTAAATTCAAGAGTATACCATCCGCTCCATTCTATCAACATATGACAGTCCCGCCATCCCAGGAATTAACCTGGTGAACCTACACTGCACTCCCTCAATAGCAAGAATGTCAATGAAGAACAGCATTAGTTCAATAAAGAACAGCATTAATTTTAATACATCAGTGACCTTTGTTGCGCGTCGCTTGCACCATTCCAGAGATGAATGTGCAATTGTTTGGAGACGCCAAAAGAAACTTAAAAGCTTGGTAATCCATCATTCACGTGTGTTCACTTCAGTTCAATTTAGTCTCTTGTCACGTGTGTCGAGGTACATTGAAAAGCTTTTTGTTGCGTGCTAACCAGTCAGCGAAAGACAATACATGATTACAAATGATCCATTTACAGTGTACAATACTTGACAAGAAATGTTGCTGTCGGAATGGAGATGTGAGAGTGTGGAACGATTGTATTATGAGTTTGTAGATCTGCTTCTGTGGTTGGCATGCAAACAGTCACCCATGTTGGGTGCCATCTTGTTCAGACGCATACTATTCCAAGCAACACTACGTACATTTTACTTGTTTCTTTGCCGGAGCTTTAATCATTAAGCTTTAAGCTTTAATCAAGCATAGCAAATAGATTTCATTTCTCAGTGTTGTATAAATAGCAAATGGGGGTGTAGGTAGCTGTGTCGAAAAAGCCCCGGAATAATGGGAAGTAAAGTCTCTTTGGACAGAACCAGTAATTACTGTATACCAATTAATGCTTTCTCTCAAAGTTATTTTCAAATTCATATCATATGCAGAAAGCCTTTCAGAGATATTTTCAGTCATGGTGGCAAGGATTTTATTGTGCAGCAGAGGGTTGTCATGGTAAAGTGAATGCGTCATTACCACTGAAATTCTAGTCCATTTGACGCAGCTCCGAAGCTGCAGCTTCTTATTTAATTACCATTTAGTTGCGTTTTTTTTTCAAGTTAGAAATACAGCGTGGAAACAGGCCCTTCAGCCCACTGAGTCTGTGCTGACCAGCGACCCCCGCACACCAACACTAGCCTACACACACTAGGGACAATTTACAATTTCTACCGAAGCCAAATTAACCTGCAAATCCATACATCTTTGGAGTTTGGGAGGAAACCTGAGCACCCAGAGAAAACCCACGTGGTCACTGGGAGAACTTACAAACTGCATACCGACAGCATCCATAGTCAGGATTGTACCAGGGTCTCTGGCGCTGTAAGACAGCAATTCTACCACTGCACCACTGTAGCCCCCTTGAGTTACTGAGTTGACTGATCATTTGCTACATATATTGAATTACCCCTGGATATGCCTCATATAACTAATTTGGCATAATGAGCATGTTTCTCATTGAGTTCTTACATTTCAAATTCAAATAGTCTTCAGGAACGTGTGAAAATCTTTTCCTTTGAATCCGTTCACTTGTTCCAATGTAACATGTTGCTATGGCAACCTACATGAATGCCTGCTTTTCCTGGGATGGATAGAATAGTTGCTTGTGTGGGGTTAGCTGTACTTAAGTCCACAGCAAACTTAGCTCAAAACTAGAGGGTGGGGAATCTGTGGAATTCATTGCAGTGGATGGCTGTCAAGTCAATGGGTATTTTTAAGGTGGAGATTGAGGGACACTTGATTGTCAAGGGTCAAGACAAGATGTTTTTCTTAATTGTAGCAGCACAACAGAATATGTCAACATAACACACTGTAAATAATATAATAAATGAGAAAAAAAAGTTCAGCGTGTGTATATATACATACTCACAAACACACGTATATATAGATCACATAGATGCACTTCCTTCATATATATATATGAAGGAAGTGCAGATGCTGGCTTAAACTGAAGATAGACACAAAATGCTGGAGTAACTCAGTGGGACAGGCAGCATCTCTGGAGAGATGGAATGGGAGACATTTCGTGCCAGGAGGCACAACATTTTTGAGGCAGCGACTCCAGTAAATCTGTTTGATGGTGGGATGGTCAGATCCGGTGATGGACTGGGCAGTGTTCGCAACTCTTTGCAGTCTTCTTCGCTCCTGGGCATTCAAGTTGCCGAACCAGGCCGTGATGCAACCTATCAATATGCTCTCTACTGTACACCTGTAGATTGATAAAGGTATCAAGGATTATTTATCAACTCATTTGCTTTACTGGGCAGAGGAGATTGGATACCTTGCTGAGACAGGGAAAGGTTGACTTGACAATTAGAAGCAACTTTGTGAGGGTGAATGTTCCAGAAATAATTCTTATCTCATTATCCATTCTGGAAAAGCGAATAACCCATTCAAAAATGCGTTATCTATTCAAATTGACGATAATTATACAGGGGACACAAACAAAAAGTTCAATAAGTAATTTAAATGTTGCATTGAATCAGAGTTTCATAAAATTTGATCAAATTTGCATAATTGTTTGTGCTAAGTGATGATTAAACAGTTTTAAGTAAACTTCAATCAAAAAAGACAAGTAAAGTAATTAAATGTACAAAAAGATTTGCAGTTGTATAGAATGCTGGTGAGATACTGAAACCCTAAGCGAGAAATAAAATGCTCGAAGCACTCAGTGAGTCTGTTTTCTATGACAATTGCGTCTAAAAGTAGAAGGCTTGGATTTAAGGTGAATGGGAGGAGGTTTAAAAGGGATCTGCAGGGTACAATTTTTCACACATAGAGAATTTGGAATGAGCTGCCAGAGGACGTGGTGGAGGCAGGAACAACACTGGCATTGATGAGGCACCTGTAACGTCTGTGTTCAGGAGCAGCTACTTCCCTATAATCATCAGCATATTAAACACTACAATCTACAAATATGCTCCAAACTACATAGACTTGGGGGCATTGCTTTTATTATTTTACTGTTACCGTTTGTGATATGTATATGTGTATATATATATATATATGTATATATATATGTATATATATATATATATATATATATATATATATATATATATATATATATATATATTTATATGTATATGTTTTATAGAGATATAGCGCGGAAACAAGGACTTCGACCCACAGGGTCCATGCCGACCAGTGATCCACGCATATAAACACTACCCTACACACACTATGGACAGTTTTTTTTACAATTACCAAGCCAATTAACCTACAAACCTGTACGTCTTTGGAATGTGGGAGGGAACCAAAGATCTCGGAGAAAAATCCACTCAGGTCATGGTGAGAACGTCCAAACTCTGTACAGACTGCACCCGTAGTTGGGATCGAACCCTACCGCTGCGTGACCGTGCGGCCCATGATTTACTGTTTATTATGTTGTTTACATATCTATTATGCTGCTGCATGTAAGAATTTCATTGTTCTGTTTTGGGACATATGACAACAAAATATTCTTGGCAATCCAGAACTCCGGATTTTTTTTTTGCTCATTTATGACTGATTCACTCATGCTTTGTTCTCCAGTATATTACACTATTCCTTTGTGTATCTTATTAGCAGCATATGTTGACTGATTAAATTCATTTAGTTTAGTTTAGAGATACTGCGCGGAATCAGGCCCTTGGGCCCACAAAGTCGACAGGCCCTTCGGCCCACCAACGAACGATCCCCGCACATTAACACTATCCAACACGCACCAGGGGCAATTTTACATTTATGACAAGATAATTAATCCATAAACATGTACGTCTTTGGAGTTTAGTTACATTTGTTTTAAATAATTGAAGCTACATGTCTTTATTCCATGGATGCATTAAATTATAGGCGACATAGGTTTAAGGTGAGGGGAGGGGGGGGGGGGGGGGGGAAGATTTAACAAGAGCCTGAGGGGTAACACAGTGTATTGGGTACATGGAATGAGCTACCAGAGGAGGTAATTGAGGCAGGTACTATCATAACATTTAAGGGACATTTGGACCGTTATGGATAAGATAGCTTTAGAGGATAATGGGTTCAAGTGCGGGCAGGTGGGACTAGTGTAGATGGGGCATGTTGGTCGGTGTGTGTCCATCCAATGTGCATCCAACATTATCTCGGGTTAATGTTAACATCTGCACTGTTTGTTCAGGTGTACAAATTCCCCCTTTCTCTTCTTGGACCAATAAATCACACAGAACAGTAGTGCACAAAGAATTAGATTTATTTCCCTTTTAACTTGAAACATATAAGATTTTTAAGGGCTTGGACACACTAGAGGCAGGAAACATGTTGGGGGAGTGCAGAACCAGGGGCCACAGGTTAAGAATAAGGAGTAAGCCATTTAGAACGGAGACGAGGAAACACAAACAGAGTGGTGAGTCTGTGGAATTCTCTGCCTCAGAGGGCGGTGGAGGCAGGTTCTCTGGATGCTTTCAAGAGAGAGTTAGATAGGGCTCTTAAAAATTGCGGAGTCTGAGGATATGGGGAGAAGGCAGGAACGAGGTACTGATTGTGGATGATCAGCCATGATCGCATTGAATGGCGGTGCTAGCTCGAAGGGTCAAATGGCCTACTCGTGCACCTATTGTCTATTGTCTAGAACTTGCAGAATATCCATCTTCAAGTATATAAATGGTGCTAATTTTAATTATCTAAAGAAAATGATGTATAAGGAATTAATGATGAGTACTAAATACAAATGTTCACGGTCAGGAAGTCTAACGTAACCAAAGTATAATAATCCTTTAGTGGGACACAAAGGACATTAATTTGGCTTCAAATTGCTAAAGAGAACTCCATTCTTAATTGTTTTAAAAAGTCAAACATTTGTCAGGAATTGTGATTCTTGCGAGAATTTTGAGGTTTAATTCTATTAATTTTGGGCAAGCCTTTATTTGAACAGTGATCAATGTTCAATTTTGCACACACCAATTTATAAAGGGCTTGAAATTCTGACTCTGCAAAAATTTCAAATTAATGTCAACAGAATTGTAGCAATTAACGTAATGGTACTCCAGTATTGATTGGCATTGATAAATGTCCTTGTTCTTCTTAATGTATGGGTAGATATATTTAATGCCCATTTGAACTTTCCAATAAAATTAGCAATGGGAAATATTTGTGTGCTTAAGATTTAGAGTCAAATAAGGTGAGAGGGGAAACATTTAATAGGAGCTTCTAGGGGCAACTTTTTCACACCGAGGATGGTGGGTGTATGGAACAAGCTGCCAAAGAAGGTAGCTGAGGCAGGTACTATAACAACATTTAAAAGGTATTTGGACAGGTACATGGATAGGAAAGGTTTAGATAGACATTGATCAAATACAAGCGGGTGGGACTAGTGTAGATGGGGCATTTTGGTTGGCATGGACAAGTAGGGCCAAAGGCCATGTTTCCCTGCAGTATGACCCTATAACTCTATCCATGTCCTCCAGAGATGCTGCCTGACCCGCTGAATTACTCCAGCACTTTGTATATTTTTTGTAAACCAGCATCTGCGGTTCCTTGCATCTCCTTATGAAATGGATATGTACCAAATGCGGGCAGGTGGGACCAGTGAAGATGGGGGCATCTTGGTCATCATGGACAAGTTGGGCCAATGGGCCTGTTTCCTTGCTGTAGGGTTCTATGAGTCCATCTATGTCTCTAAAATAGCAATAAATGTTGATCATAATTCTTCTTCAGAAATTACAATTAAAGAGAAAATGGAATGTGGAATTAATTGGGATTGAAATATAGGAACGTCTATCCTGTGATTTCAACAGAAATAAATGTTGGCAGAGGAATGCAGCATGTAGCACAAACAGTTGAAGCAACGACAGAGGAACATCCACCGCACTATCTGGTCTTCAACCTGTTTTCGAACATAGTCTCTTGCTATGTACAGATTAGGTGCCTGAAAGTAACACATTGAATGGAAAATACATTTAATAAGGATGGGAAAGTCACCACAAAAAAAACATGTTTTCTCTCATATAACTCTCCCACTAGTGGAAACATCCTCTCCGCATCCATTCTATGCAAGCCTTTCTCTATTCTGTAAGTCTCAATGAGGGCCCCACTCATCCTTTAAAACTCCAGCGAGTACAGGCCCAGTGGATCAAACACTCATCATATACTAACCCAATCATTCCTGGGATCATTCTCGTAAACCTCCTCTGGAACTGACTTCAGTAGACATCTGATTGGAAAGACTACACCTCGGGTAGTGTGTAAAAATGGCGAAATAGACATTGTACTGGAGATCTGAAGTGAGGATTATCTTACTTTTTTTTCTCTGACATACAAAAGAACATTACTATTGAGTCAAGATAACACTGTTTCAACTCCTGAAACACAGTGTGTTGGAACTTCCGAGGAATTATCTAGTCGAGAGTCAAGACTGACATATGGTGAAAGAATGGGTCGGCTGGGCTTGTATTCACTGGGATTTAGGATGAGAGGGGATCTTATGGAAACATACAAAATTCTTAAGGGATTGGACAGGCTAGATGCAGGCAAATGTTCCCAATGTTGGGAGAGTCCAGAGCCAGGGGTCACAGTTTAAGAATAAGGGGTAGGCCATTTAGGACTGCGATGAGGAAAACCTTTTCACCCAGGGAGTTGTGAATCTGTGAAATTCTCTGCCACCGAAGGCAGTGGAGGCCAATTCACTGGATGTGTTCAAGGGAGAGTTAGATTTAGCCCTTGGGGCTAACGGAATCAAGGGATGTAGGGAAAAAAGCAGGAATGGGCTACTGATTTTACTTCGGAGTCACATGAGTCCAGCCCCACGTGCGTCATTATGTCAGACGCATTGGTGCAGGCGGCCGGTTGGAGCATTGACCAGAGCTCCTCCAGCGGGTAAGTTTAAAAACGCCTCGAGGTAAGTGGAAAACTTAGTCTTGAGGTCGCTTTCCGTGTTGGTGGTTGTTTTGGAGTTCGAAGATGCAGAAAGCAAGTAAGGTGAAGGCGAGGCAGATCTCACAGATCGAGCACGAAGGGTGAAGGGCAAGAGGTTTTTTGTGCTAATGCAGAGGTTGCTCGATTAAGGTCGCTCTCCCATCAGCTCGATGAGCTGACAGTGGTGTTTGCTAAAAGAAACCCCGGTGTTGGGGTTGTTCAGATTCCTGTCATTTGGACCCCTTGAGCAGCACCTGGAATACATTACAAACAAATAGGGCTGCATATAATTTACGCCCCCATTGCTGTGATGGAATGTCAGGAAAAACTTATCTCTCCACTGGTCTCATCCAGAGTCAAAGTCAAAGCCCCCGGCTGGCGATAGCGATTGTCCCGCAGCCAAAGCCACGCCGGGTGATGCAAGGTCGCACACCGGGTTCTTGATGTTAGAGCCCCCGGCGTGCGCTCGCAGAGTCCCGCGGCCATTCTAAGCTGCGCGGGGCGGTGCTGTAAGACTCCGCTCCAGGAGCTCTTCAACCCCGCAACTCGGGCGGGAGAAGTCGCCGTTGCGGGAGCCCTGAAAAGCGGTCTCCCTCCAGGCCTTAACCCTTTTGTGCAGTATAGACATTTCAAAATGGAAACTTTTTCTACTGCTAAACAGCTGGTTTCCAAAGGTTCACGGATGTGTTGCGGTGGTCAACCAGTGCGGGCCCCAGAGTTACTAGCAGGCAGGTTCAGTAGTTGGGCCATATGCTCCACCATTCTCCCAAAATTTGCAGCACTCTGCAAACCTAATAATGTACAACTACTGAATCTGATTGTTTGGGGAGGACCTCGCAAAGCGAGTGAAAGAACTTGTGATGATAGGAGGGCCTATTTGAAATTTTTTCCCCTTGGATGTCAATTGTGGGGAATTCAAAGCACTGCCTAACAAGGGCAAAGATGAATTTTCCTAACCTCAGTCAGTCCGAGAGATTTTGTTGAGGGAAATAAATTAAATGGGAAAGATGTTTAAGTTAAAAGAATGGCACCAATCAGATCCATTTGTGCTTGGCTTACGAATCCGAACACACGGTCAGTACACGAAGAGAATGTGGTAATTTGTTGGATGATATTTTTTGTGTCATTGTAGGATGGGGGGGGGGGTGTAACACTCGGGGGGCATAGCTGAAACTCATCTGTTTTCAGTTGTTAAAAAGCATAGATCTCATTTTACTCAGCAGTTGATAGGGGTTCATTATTCATCCAGATAAACCTCCAAATTAAAACACCAGTTAAGGTTATTGATTACTTGGGCTTCACCATTAACTCAGATCAAAATGTTAGTGTGCCGAGTGATCAAAGGCAGCAGTTAATTGAAGAAAGTGACAAGCTTATTGAGGAACAACTACCCTCAATTAGACAGGTGGCCAGGTAAATTGGTAAGCTGGTGGCTGTTTTTCCAGCTGAGCAGTTTGGGCCTCTGCATTATCAACAATTACAACAAGCAAAAGAACAAGCACTGAGAGCACATGCAGGCCATTTCACAGGCCTATGCAGTTGCCAGCAGAAGCCATTTCTGAGATACAATGGTGGATTATGAATGTTGCAACTAGCTCCAGGAAGGTTTTGGTTGATCCACCTTCCAGAGTTTTATAGACTGATGTCAGTGGCCTAGGTTGGGGTGCTACTGATACGTTTTCCAACTGTGGAGGCAGATAGAATAGTGATGAGGCATCCCTTCTGCAGTTGCGAGGGATCAATTATTTAGAGCTTCTGGGAACATTCTATGGGCTTAAAGCTTATTGTTTTACCAAAAGTCAGGTGCATGTGCAGGTTGAAATTGACAACACTACTGCAGTAGCATATCTGAATCATATGGGTGGAGTCGTCGAAAGCTTGTGATAGGTTGGCTAATCAGATCTGGAGCTGGTGTATTGACAGAAACATTTGGATTTCAGCAATCCATTTACCAGGTAGATTCACCATAGTCGCAGACACAAGGTCATGACAATTCAATGACAACATAGAATGGATGTTGAACCATGATATATTTGAAAATGTTGTTGCTTGGTTTGGGATGCCAGATATCGATTTATTTGCATCCAGACTAACCACCAGTTGCCTAAATACATTTCGTGGGAACCAGATCCTGGGGCAGCAGCGGTCGATGTGTCAGTCGATGCCTGCAAAAAATCAAGCAGGACTCTGCTTCAGGAGTATTGGTGATACCCGGCTGGCCTACTCTGCCATGGTATGCTCATGTTTTGGAGATGGCTACTCGGCCTCAAATGATTGTTCCCAAACACAAAAACCTACTGGTGAATCCGGTAACTGGCGATCAACATCCTTTACATGATCGTATTGATCTGTTAATTTGCAGATTCTAAGGAGACCATACCTGGCGAGAGGACTATCCGAACGCACCGTTGATGTTATCACTGCGTCCTGGAGAGATAGTACCCAAAAGCAGTACATCTCTTCGATAAGAAAGTGGGAGATGTTCTGTTTACGGCAGAATATTTCATATCAAACTGCAGGCATCCCAGATGTGCTAGAGTTCTTGTCAACTCTCTATTTTGATCAAAAGTTAAGCTATAGTGCGATCAATACAGCCAGAAGTGCTCAGAAGTCTTCATATTTACCCATGGTGTCAGAATTACATTCAGCGGGGACACATCCATTAGTCTCTAGATTCATGAAGGGAGTTTTTAATTCCAATCCTCCCAAGCCCAGGTATTCGGTTATCTGGAAAGTAAACAAAGTTCTTATGCTGCTTTGCCAGTGGGCTCCTGTCACAGTCCTATCTCTAGCCAAACTCACCATGAAGGTTCATAAACCACAAAAAAACGCACAGCAAGGTGTCGGTGCAAACAATTTCAAGGTGGCTAAAGCAGGTTCTGGTAAGCGCTGGGATTGACACTGATAATTTTAAATCTTATTCGACCAGGGCGGCATCAACTTCAGTGGCCAGGGCGATAGACGTTCCTATAGACCATATCCTCGCGGCCGCAGGATGGCCCAATGAACTGATGTGCCAAAGATTTTATCATAAGCCAATTGCAAGGCTGGAGGTATTTGCCTATTCTGTTTTAAGTTCAGTTATATAGTTTCCCCCGGGATAGAGGGGTTACTATTGTTTTCTTTGTTAAAGTAAGCCGTTAATTCGTTTAAGCAATGTTATGGTTGATGCATTATTGATTATTTAATTATGTTGAGTCAATCAATGCAGTGAGAGGCCAGGATTTGAATCTGCGGCATTAAATCACAGAACTTTGAAATCTTCACGTAGTCACTCATGTGACTCCGAAGTAAAATAGTAAGATTAAACGAGAACTTACCAGTTTGACGTTTGATCTTTATTTTATGAGGAGTTACGATGGGGGACTACGTGCCCTCCGCTCCCAACCCTCATAAATGTCATCTGGTAGTTCTAGTCTTCTTTTTTCTTACTATTATACTTCAGTCACTATTACCTGTGATTTCACACCGCTGCTTTGAAGATTGACGCACGTGCAGCTGGATGGGATTCTTCACGTAGTCCCTCATCGTAACTCCTCATAAAATAAGGATCAAACTTCAAACTGGTAGGTTCTCGTTTAATCTTACTATTTTGGATGATCAGCCATGTTCATATTGAATGGCGGTGATGACTCGAAGGGCTGAATGTCCCACTATATTTTATATGGTTCTATGTTTCTATGTTATATTGGCATAGGTCCCAGATAGAACAATGCAGCAGCACAACAGAATAAGTAAACATAGTACTCTGTAAACAATATAATAAACGAGAAAGAAAAAAAAGTTCAGTGTGTACATAGTGTATTCAGTGTGTCTAGATCTCTCACTTTAACATTGTTAACCTCATTTGCCGTGGGTTCTTGCTAAGATTACAATGAGAAATCAGTAGAATCCACAGGGAAATTCTACAACATTTTCTGATCTTTTTAGTCCAAACAGTCTGGAAAAACAAGAAGGGCTACAGTCAGATATTGCAAACCTGAACAGAAAACAGAAAATGCTGGAAATATTTAATATGTCAGAGAGAAACAGAGTTAAACTAATCTACGTAGGAAAGAACTGCAGATGCTGGTTTAAACCGAAGATAGACACAAAATGCTGGAGTAACACAGCAGGGCAGGCAGCAACTCTGAAGAGAAGGAATGGGTGACATTTTGGGTCGAGACCTTTCTTCAGGCTGATGTCAGGGGAGTGGGCAGTACAGAGATAAAATGTAGTCGGAGACAGTAAGACTGGTAGGAGAAATGGGGAGGGGATGGAGAGAGAGGGAAAGCAAGGGCTACTTGAAGTTCGAGAAGTGAATGTTCATACAGCTGTGGTGTAAGTTACCCGTGAAATATGAGGTGCTGTTCCTCCAATATGCGCTGGGCCTCACTCTGACAATGGAGGAGGCCCATGACAGAAAGGTCAGTGTGGGAATGGGAGGGGGAGTTAAAGTGTTGAGCAACCGGGAGAGCGCATAAATTTAGTCGGACTGAGCGGAGGTATTCAGTGTTAAACTAATCTATCATCTTATGAAATTTCAACAACCTGAACATTAATTGTTTCTCTTTCTACGGATGCTGCCTGGCCTGCTGAGTATTTCCAGCATTTTATTTTGTACTTTAAACAGTAAAGACTGTTGGTTATTTAAATAAATAAATCTGGTCTAATACAAAATCTAAAATAGTGGCAAGTGCAAATAGCTATATTTTGTGTCGCAAGAATGACTTGATGACGAACCAAATTTAAAGTACAGCATGTTTTGTCACAGTTCTACGACTGTACATCACAGGCTATTGTCATCTGCTGTTTGAACTAAGTTTGATTTAATAACCATGCAGAAAATTAATCCTCTAATACATGCAAGTTTCTGAATAAAGTAATAAACTAGCTGTTCCTAGTGATATTCATAGTCATACAGCATGGAACCGAGCCCTGTGATCCAACTCGTCCAAACCAGCCAATATGTCCCAGCTACACTAGTCCCACTTGCCCACGTTTGGACCATATCTCTTCAAGCCTGTCCTATGCATGTAACTGTCTAACTATTTCTCAAACTTTGGGATAGCCCCTGCCTCAACTACCTCCACTGGCAGCTTGCTCCATATGCCCACATCCTTTTGTGTGAAAAAGTAACCCCTCAGATTCCTAATAAATATTTTCACCTTCACCTTAAACCTACGTTCTCTGGTCCTCGATTTTACCTACTCTAATATAGTGCCATGGTACAGTAAAAATGGACCCAATCTGAGCTGTGGAGTTTCTCATTATCAATATGAAAATATTTGTAAAGACAAAGTCCACACTCGCACGGTTCTGAATTCCCTCTGGTAACATGCTGGGCCAAACCACCCCAATCCTCACCAGCCAAGCTCTTTGTTCGCAATGGAACCGTCTGCAACATTAATCCCTCACAGGAAGGCCAGAACAGACCTGCCCACGAAAATGCTGTAAACTCTTTGACAAACATATAAGACGCAACATAGTTATGTGGAAAAGTTCTAAATGACCATGAATGTTTCAGTAAAAATACTATAACCTTCGAAAAACTAATAAAATTGTGAAAAGATCAAAAATTGTTTTAAAAAAAATTAAAAAATGTAAATGGTTGCAAAGAAATAAATTGACTCGAGCAATTCAAGACTGTAAATGAGCTAAGAAATTAAAAAAAATCTAAATGCTGGAAATGCAGAATCATCAGGCATCATCCATGGGAATAAATACAGTTAATGTTTTCATTCAATTACTTTTCATCGGAATCATGGTTGCTACCTTGGACAATCTTGTGTAAAACAAGAAAAATTGCACTGCTGCCACTGTATGTACATGTATATATTTTACTGTTCCATTATTCTATGTTCGCACTTTTGGGCAAGATGCTGAGTAATGTAATTTCATGATACGGCAAAACCACACCTCAGTACAAAAATGGGAACATTGGTAATATAGGCCTAACAACAGGTCATGTGGCAATTGTGCTTTATTATCAATGTACCAACGTACAATTAACTTTTTTTTGTGTGTGCAGTTCATTAAAGTATTGCCATACCCAAGCACAATCCCCAAATAGCAAAGTGTATGGAAATAGTCCACTGAGACCGCATGCAAGAGCGGCCAACTTTTGGTGTCATCTTCAAAGGCCATTCCGGTCCGCTCGCTTGGTCTCCTGGAGGGGGCACCTGGTCCAGGCGAGCCCCAGGCTGCTGCAGGGCCTCCAGTGATCACCTCCATCCGGAAGGTCCAGCGACCAGTCATTCCTCCCCTCGTCCGGGCTGCCTTCAGCCCTTGTGCCCCGGGGTCACCTCCTGCATTCGATCTTGAGGTAAGCCTCTCTAACCGGCCCTTGCATCCATCGTCGCTGGCTCTCTCCATCCTCCACTCTGGGTCCTCCGGTCCTCGTGAGACGAGCAGGGGCCAAGCTCGACGGCTTCCCTTTACAAGCAGCGGCCCACCGGTCCTTCCCATTGGAAGGTGCAATAGTGTAAACTCTGAGGTCTCCCACACATTTTACCAGTTCTGTAGATTCACAGTCAACCTCTAAATGGATAAAACAACTTCAAGAAGTTGTAACACAAATAAATAAATGGAGACCTTAACAGCCTTCAAAATGATTTTTGAAGATTATACGATCACTCATTTCTTCAAATATCAAGATGTTTTAAATGAAAAATAATGTCTGACCAACTGCATGAGGTAAAATGAAGCAACCAGATATACATTGTTTTTGAAAGACAAAATGCTCAGAGAATCTCCCTTTGGAATATTTTCTAAACAAGCCTTGCAGATTGATCAGTAAACCATTGTTTTCTTTTCCCCCAGGATTTTAATGATTTTCCCATCCTAAATGATGCCCTTCCATTTGTCATTTCCATCAATAATTTCAGTTGAATGAAGGATATACAAATTGTCAACCAATCACAGTAATTTGTATTTAAATCTATTTCGTCTTTAATGCCAGTCAAGCACTGCAAACTTTTGATGTACTGCAAAGGGACACAAAAGGTTGGAGAATCTCAGCGGGTCAGGCAGCATCTCTGGAGAAAAGGAATGGGTGATGTTTCTGGTCAAGACCCTTCTTCAGACTGCATTCTTATAGGAAGGAGAAAAACACAAAGTGCTGGTGTAACTCAGCGGGTCTAGATCGGGCAATGCTTTGGGTCGAGACATTTCTTCAGTCATTTGTCCTCAGTCTGAAAAAGGATCCTGACCCAAACTGTGCTCTGCCCATTTCCTCCACATATGCTGCCTGACCCGCTGAATTCTTCCAGCACCTTGTATTTCGCTCAAGATTCCTGCATCTGCCGTCTCTTGTGTCTCCAACCTTATAGGCGGGCGACTGACTTGCTTCGGATTTCTTCCCACCATCTATGGCAGCTGGCTGCTCGTGGCTATCACTGAAGCAGCAAACAGGAGAGTTACCAATGCAATGCATGATATTGGTAACATACATCATGCTAAGTATATGATATTACCAGTTATATTATCAATACAAATTAAAGTTAGTTTGTGAAAAATATTACATTATTATTTCTTACATTTTATATATAACATTGACCGTAAGTAGTAATAGCCTTTTTGATTTTCAGGACTTAAGGCCACTTCAAGTTGTAAGGGTTTAATGTGATTATAAAGTCATAAGGTCATAAGTGATAGGAGCAGAATTAGACCATTTAGTCCATCAAGTCTACTCCGCCATTCAATCTTGGCTGATCTATCTCTCTCTTCTAATCCCATTCTCCTGCCTTCTCCCCATAACCCCTAATCAAGAATCCATCTATCTCTGCTTTAAAAATATCGATTGACTTGGCCTCCACAGCCTTCTGTGGCAAAGAATTCCACAGATTCACCACCTTCTGACTAAAGAAATTCCTTCTTATCTCCTTCCTAAAGGAACGCCCTTTAATTTGGAGGCTATGTCCTCTAGTCCTAGATTCTCCCACTAAGGGAAACTTTCTCACTACATATACTATATTCAAGTCTTTCACTAATTGGTACGTTTCAATGAGGGTCCCCCTCATCCTTCTAAACTCCAGCGAGTACATGCCCAGTGCCGTCAAACGCTCATCGTAAGTTAACCCACTCATTCCTGGGGTAACTCCTGTAAACCTCCTCTCCAAGTCCGATTCATTAAGACTTTCCAATGCAGAAATGTACCAACATTTGTCTTAACTGTCTCGCAGCCACCCATCCCCACTGAAATGATCAGAAATGATGTTCCTACTCTAGGTCCAACCTGGTGTATATCGATCAATTCGTTTTCATATGCAAGAAAGAATCGCAGGAACTCCTGCATTCGGCAGTAGCTACTGCAGAGCATGGAGTGAAAATGCTGGCTCACAACTTTCTGGAAGTTCAGAAGTTCTGTGTTCACTGCTGCAAGCGTGTACCTACTGGCATCTTGGCAGGGATATGACAGCAATTCGCCCCAACATCAGGCCAATATGCAATTCAAATTAGATCATTTTTCAAGCTTGCAAAAGACATTGTATCATCGCCGATCAACTGGACTCTTGACAACTTGCGTTCATTTTCCAGACACACTTTATTTACCTGTGCACAAGGGAGCAGCACTGTCCCAGTTACCAGACTACATGGAAATTCTACTCGGAACGGTCATCTTTTATACAGATTTTGACCTTTGAAATGGTACGCGCATTCTCAATTCTTATCACCAATCACAATATATTCTTGAAAACTTCTTCCTCGTGTCCGGCCATCTTCTATATCACGTCTTTCTGGTCGGTCAGTGACGATTGACGGTCGGTGGTTGCAGAATTGGCTGCTTCAGTCAGTCACTGTGGTACAGTTTCTGTCGTCAGCATTGCCCGGCATGCGCCAATGGGCGGCTTCTGCTTGCATCCCAACACTGATATCTAATAAAACTACATGCTATTCAATCCTTTCTTTGTATTTTATTTTATTAAGGGTGACCATCACAAACCTTGTGCTCTCGGTTATAGCTAGCTGCATGTCAAATGATGCCTAACAACGACCTTGTGCTGTACGTCAAAGAATGTCCAAAGGTCCACGTGCTGTACAGTTAACTTAACCTTTGTCATACTGCAGTTTCCTCAATTGGTTTGGCCCCGTTTGGAGTACTAGGCTTGTGTTCACTGGAGTTTAGAAGGATGAGGGGGATATCCTGAATTTGAATTTTGAATTTTGAATTTGAATTTGAATTTGAATTTGAATTTGAATTTTGAATTTGAATTTTGAATTCCTTTATTGTCATTCAGACCCTACGGTCTGAACGAAATTTCGTGCCTGCAGTCATACATACAATAATACAATAATAAACAACAATAAACCCAAATTAACATCCACCACAGTGAGTCCTCCAAACACCTCCTCACTGTGGTGGAGGCAAAAATCTTAGGGCTGCAGTCTCTTCCCTCCTCTTCTCCCTCTGCGCTGAGGCGATTCCCCACCGGGCGATGGTACAAACAAGACAATTTTATATGTCTTATAGAAACATATAAAATTATAAAAGGACTGGACAAGCTAGATGCAGTAAAAATGTATCCAATGTTGGGCGAGTCCAGAACCAGGGGCCAGAGTCATAGAATAAAGGGAAGGTCATTTAAGACTGAGATGAGAAAAAACTTTTTCACCCAGAGAGTTGTGAATTTATGGAATTCCCTGCCACACAGGGCAGTGGAGGCCAAATCACTGGATGGATTTAAGAGAGAGTTAGATGGAGCTCTAGGGGCTAGTGGAGTCAAGGGATATGGAGAGAAGGCAGGCACGGGTTATTGATAGGGGACGATCAGCCATGATCACAATGAATGGCGGTGCAGGGCCGAAGGGCCGAATGGCCTCCTCCTGCACCTATTTTCTATGTTTCTATGTTATTGTCTTCAGTTTTGATCACAGTACTCTTGGACAGATGTCATAAAGCTGGAATGAGTGCAGAAAAGATAAACAAGGAGGTTGCCAGAACTTGAGGCCCTGAGCTTAGGGAGAGATTGAGCAGGCTAGGACTTTATTCCTTGGAGCTCGGGAAGCTGAGGGGTGATCTTATAGAGGTGTATAAAATCATGAGAGGAATAGATTGGGTGAGTGCACAGAGTATTTTACCCATGGTGGTTCCAGCACAGAGGAACTAGATTTAAGGTGAGAGGGGATATATTTTCACTCAGAGAGTGGTGGATATATGCAATAAGCTACCTTTGGAGGTTTTTGAGGCAAGTGCAATAACAATATTTAAAAGACCATTGGACAGATACATGGATAGGAAAGGTTTAGAAAGGTATGGGCCAAATGTGGGCAAACAGCACCAGCTTAGATTGGGCATCTTGGTCGGCATAGGCAAGTTGGGCTGAAAGGCCTGTGTCCATTCTCTATGACTCTGTGACTTCTCATTCCCAGCAAGAATATGTGCAGCTTAACACTACCACTGTAATCCCTCCTCTCCATGCCCCATATCACTGGAAGAAACCATCAAAACTTTACACTTACCCAGCATCTTTGATATGGCGAAAGCGTTCCACGAGACTTCACAAGGACGTAATCAAAGAGAAGATCATCATTGAGCCACAAACTGAGATATTAGTACAGGTTGTACAGGAGGAGCCTCGTCACAGAAATGTGTGCATCAGGTGTCAAAGGAGATAAGTATAAAACACAAACATTTTATGCGGCAATCGCAGAGCCTCTGGACATGGGGAGTCTGAGGCATGGCCACCAATGTTGGAATAATTAAACGCTTACACACTCGAGAGGCCAGAATTGAAGGAATGCCAAGTGGAAGGGATTAGCAAGACAGGGAGGGGTCGTTCGACCATGAAAGGATTCGAAGTACAGGATGAGAATTTTAATACAGATCAACTGCTTAAACTGGAGTCAGTGTAGCCCTTCGAGCCTGCACCGCCATTCAATATGATCATGGCTGATCATCCAACTCGGTATCCTGTACCTGCCTTCTCTCCATACCCCCTGATCCCTTTAGCCACAAGGGCCACATCTAACGCCCTCTTAAATATAGCCAATGAACTGGCCTCAACTACCTTCTGTGGCAGAGAATTCCAGAGATTCACCACTCTCTGTGTGAAAAATGTTTTTCTCATCTCGGTCCAAGATTTCCCCCTTATCCTTAAACTGTGACCCCCTGTTCTGGACTTCCCCAAAATCGGGAACAATCTTCCTGCATCTAGCCTGTCCAACCCCTTAAGAATTTTGTAAGTTTCTATAAGATCCCCCCTCAATCTTCTAAATTCTGGCGAGAATTTCTAAATACCACCAAGAAACAAGGGCAGCAGACACACTGACACACTCCTATCTGCAAGATCCCCTCCAACATGTACATGTCCTGAATTGGACCATGTTACCATTCTTTCATTGCTGAGTTGAAATTCTGAAAATTAAGTTTAGGTTTATTATTGTCACGTACTGAGGTACAGTGAAAAGCATTATTTTGCATGTTACCCAAACAGATCTGATATACCATACATACATACATACATACATACATACAATCAAGTCAAACTCAAGTAAAATGGATAGAGCAAAGGGTAAGATACAGAGTGCAGAATATAGTTCTCAGCATTATAGCACATCAGTTCCATAGTCCAATGTCTTCAAAAGGGGAGAGGTGAATTGGGGTAGAGTGCCCCAGCTTATGGAATGACCACTCAGAAGAGAGTAACAAACAGAGAGTAAGAAGCTGTTGCTGAGTCTGGTGTGCACTTTCAAGCTTCTGTCCCTTCTGCAGAACAGGAGCACGGAGACGAAGGAATGTTAAATCAGATTATGCACACAGTTGTGTGTTGGAAGGAACTACAGATGCTGGTTTACACCGAAGATAGACACAAAATACAGGAGTAACTCAGTGGGTCAGTCAGGCAGTATATCTGGAAAAAAGGAATAGGTGATGTTTCAGGTCGAGATCCTTCTTTAGACTTTCCAGTCTGAAGAAGGGTCTCGAGCCGATCGTCACCTATTCCTTTTCTCCATAGATGCTGTCTGACCCACTGAGTTACTCCTGCATTTTGTGTCTATCTTCTTGAGTTTGTAAGATGAGGATCAACATTCTCCCTGCACAATGAATACCAAGCGCAAAAATCCATGACCTGGTAACCATTTCAATATCTACATCTGTTTTCTCAGTTTCTTTAGAATATTATTACTTTGTCAAATCTTCCTATTGTTGAGTGCCACCTCAAAAGAGAATTATTTGAGTCAAGTTTCTTAACATGGGAACAATCATATTTCATGTCGACATTAACTGCCTATTAATAGAAGACCATTCTGTTGGCTGTAATGTAACAAATTGCCATGTGGTGCGTGCCGTATAAGGGAGAATACTTTAAACGTTTGACGTTACAAACCAACTGATTTCACACGACAATATCTGTTGGTTCTGAATTATGTCAGTGTGGGAGGTTACACTGTGAGGAACAATGATTTATTATTCTCGACCCTTTTTTCAAATTGCATCTATAATCTTCACTTACCTCAACTCCACTCCCACCCTGCACCTCCAATCTCCTCCATTCCTTCTTCCGAGATACCTGTCCTCCATCAATTCTGCTCTCTTCCCTAGCGAAGAACTGAAGACAGACACAAAAAGCTGGAGTAACTCAGTGGGTCAGGCAGCATCTCTGGAGGAAAGGAATAGGTGACGTTTTGGGTCGAGTCTCAAAGGACAGAAGAAGGGTCCCGACCTGAAATATTGCCTATCCAATTCCCTCCAAAGATGTTGCCTGACCTGTTGAGTTCCTCCAGCACTTTGAGTTTTTCTCTTTCCTGTAAGGATGCAGTCTGAAGACCCAATCGTCACCCAGTCCTTTTTCCCCAGTGTTGCCGCCTGGCCCGCTGAGTTATTCCAGGTTTTTGCATCTGACTTCTGCTCTTTTGATCATTCCCGAGTCGAGTTGTTCCTCTATTGGACATTGGTCCTCCAGCATGCTGCTGCTGAGCTCAGAAATTCCCTTTGTAAACCATACCAACTATTTACTTATTTTCCCTCCTTTAAAGCACTCCTTAAAACCTACCCTGCGTCAGTACAGTGATGCAGCTGGCAGAGCCACTACCTCACAGTGCCAGGCCTGAATGCTGTCTGTGCGGAGTTCTCCTTGTGACCGTGTGGGTTTCCACTGTGTGTTCCGCTTTCCTCCCACATCCCAAAGACGTGCGGCTTTGTCGGTTAAATGGCCTCCGTAAATTGCCCCTAGTGTGTAGGGAGTGGATGAGAAAGTGGGATGACGTAGAACTAGTGTGAACGGGTGATCGGTGGTCAGCGTGGACTCTGTGGGCTGAAGGGCCTGTTCCCATGCTGTACCTCTAAACTAAGCTGAACTAAAACCTAGAAAGGAAGAAGGGTCTCGACCCGAAACGTCACCCATTCCTTCTCACCAGAGATGCTGCCTGTCCCGCTGAGTTACTCCAGCATTTTGTGTCTATCTTTTCTTAAAGCAAAACCTAGCTATATGACCAGGTGTTTACGAAAGAATTCCAGATGCTGGTAAAATCGAAGGTAGACACAAAATGCTGGAGAAACAGCGGGTGAGGCAGCATCTATGGAGAGAAGGAATTGGCGACGTTTCGGGTTGAGAACCTTCCCTAGACTCACCATATGACCAGGTCTTGGTCATATGGATAGGTTTTAGTTTACAAATAATTATGTCAGTATTCTATTGAGTTTGTAAAGACCAGCAGGGGACAGTATCATTTCAAGATGCTAAATAGGTTAAGAGGACTTGCTTAACCAATGAGCAACTATTTTCCGCTGTTTGGTTTCAAGAAGAATCTACAATGATCTTAGAATTTAAACCAAGTCATTCGGGAACAAGGAGCAAGTAATTCTGCAAATCCTTTACCTCAAAATCCGGTGGATGCTATGGCAACAAGAGATCAATGCACTTAAATAGATACAATTAAAGAAAACAAGGAAATAGAGGATCAGACCCAAGGGGCCAAATACTGTTCCAAAAGGACATAAGAAGAAAATTATTTCCTGAGCGGAAATTTCTTCATCAAAATTCTTCATCAAAGTGCGGCACGGTGGCGCAGCGGTAGAGTTACTGCCTTACAGCGCCAGAGACCCGGGTTTGAACCCGACTACGGGTGCTTGTATGTACGGAATTTGTGCATTCTCCCCATGACCTGCGTGATCTTCAGAATCATCCCACACTCCAAAGACGTACAGGTTTGTAGGTTAATTGGCTTGGTTATGAATGTGAAATTATTCCCAGTGTGTGCAGGATAGTGTTAATGTGCTGGGATCGCTGGTCGGTGCGCACTCGTTGGACCGAAGGGCCTGTTTCCGCGCCGTATCTCTAAACTAAATTAAACTAAACAAACCTGCCCATATCCATACGTTTAGGAACACATAAAGATTCAAAATCTATTCATTAATAAACAAGAGATGTTGGAAGCTCAGTCAGCATCTGTTGAAGACCCTTCAACTAAGGAGTTCTTCAAGCTAAAATCCTACTTTTGCGTCATGATGGCATAGAGGTAGAGTTGCTGCCTTCATCAGCAATAGAGTACAACTGTCCTTTCCTCTCCATAGGGTCGTCTACTTGTGGGTCTGCAGATGTCTGTAGAGGCTGATCCGCGATCCACACACCTTGGTGAAACGTGGGCAGTGGACACTGGCGGTGATTGGCAGTTGTCGAGTCCCCTTCTCTCTCTTGTTACGGTGCTGTCGCTTTGTCTCTGAGACACAGCATAGCTCCATTTCATGATGTAGCTCCTTCACCCACCACTCCACCTCCAGGTCCCTCAGATCAGCCGACTTGGGGCTGCTGAATATCCCGCGGTCTTGGCATAAGCTTAGGGGCAACCGCGCCTTTGCGGTTGCAGCACCTAGACTGTGCAACAGCATCCCCTTTCCCATCAGAACTGCCCTCTCCATCGACTTAAAGGTCAAGACTAAAAACTTATCTATACTCCCAATCCTTTCCTGACGTCCACTGAGCGAGGGCTACATGTATATATGTATGTACTTTGTTTGTTTATACTATTCTTATAACAAATGTAAAGCACTTTGGCCAACGAGAGTTGTATTTTAAATGTGCTATATAAATAAATGTGACTTGACTTGACTTGTGACTTCATGCACAGATTTCCTCCAGGAGCGCCTGTCCAGTGCAATGTGCTCCTAGTTGCTCGATGTGGTGGAATTACTTCAGACTGTTCTTGATGTTGTCCTTGAAGTGTTTCTTTGGCCTGTCGGAGGCTCGCCGATCTTCCTTCAATTGAGAGTACAGGATCTGTTTAGGGAGACGTGTGTTGGACACGGGGATGACATGGCCAGTCCATCGAAGTTGGTGCTGCATTATTGTGGTGGTGATGATGGCCATGTTGGCTTCCTCCAAAACACTGATGTTGGTGCGTTTGTCCTCCCAGCTGATCCTCAGAATCTTTCGTAAGGATCTTTGATGGTATTGTTCCAGGGCTCTCAGGTGCCTGCTGTAGGTGGTCCATGACTCGGCTCCATACAACAGGGTGGAGAGGACAACGTATATCTGTACACCAGCAGGTTTGCTTGAGCCTTTAGGACTCAATCTTCAAACTCTTTTCCTGAGTCTGGCGTAGGCAATGGTTGACCTCAGTGTCAGCTTTTGAGGAAAGAATGCTGCCACGGTTGGGGAAGTGGTCAACGTTTTCAAGAGTGGTGTCGTCCACTTTCATAGTGGGCTGGGTAGATGGCTGGTTGGGTGGAGGTTGATGTAGGACCTGGGTATTCTTGATATTTAAGGCTAGGCCCATGGCTCTGTATGCCTTGGCAAAGGCATTCAGGATGCCCTGGAGGTCTTCTGCAGAGTGTTGCAATGGCGCAGTCGTCCGCGTACTGAAGCTCCATGATGGCGGTGTTACTGACTTTGCTCTTGGCCTTCAACCTATTAATGGTTGAAGAGCCCACCGTCAGTTCTGTAGAGGATTGGGATCCCCTGTGGCAGCTCTTCACCAATGAAGTGAAGCATGGCAGCAATGAAGACGACAAGCAGGGTGGGCGCGATGATGCATCCCTGTTTGACACCCGTTTCCACAGTGCCGCAGAGCACCAGAGGCCAGGGTTCGATCCTGACTACGGGTGCTGTCTGCACAGAGATTACACGTTCTCCCTGGGTTTTCTCCGGGTGATCTGGTTTCCTCCCACACTCTAAAGACGTGCAGGTTCGTAGGTTAATTGTCTTCTGGAAAAGTGTGCAGGACAGAACTAGTGTACGTGTGCTTGCTAGTCGGCACGGACTCGGCGGGCCAAGGGCCTGTTTCCACACTGTTTCTCTAAACTCTAAAGATGCTGGCTGACCCATACAGTGTGTCCAGCATGTTCTGATTATGTTTAAGATTTACAGCATCAGCATTTTTTTGAGATGCAACCTTTTCTCTGATGCAGTACACACAGTGCCCGCCTAAAATATTCCTGGGTGGAGCACCTCTTGAATTGATGATATCTTTACCCACCAGTAGATATGGAAAGTTCAACTGCTCCTCCTCTCCTTGACCTCCTCCATTCATTTGTTTCCACCATTGTGATTAATAATGTAATCTAAACAAATAAGTTACAATTATCAGGATGCATCACAGCTTGGTTTGGGAACAGCTCCATCCAAGACCACAAGAAATTGCAGCAAATTGTGGACGCAGCCCAGACCATCACACAAACCAACCTCCCTTCTATTGACTTAATTTGTACCTCACGCTGCCTCGGTAAGGTCAGCATTATAATCAAGGACGGGTCGCATCCTGGCCACTCCCTCTTCTCCCCTCTCCCATCGGGCAAAAGGTATAGAAGTGTGAAAACACACACCTCCAGATTCAGGGACAGTTTCTTCCCAGCTGTTATCAGGCAACTGAATCATCCTGTCTCAACTAGAGAGCAGTGCTGAACTACTATCTGTCACATTTCTGTCACATTTTCCCACAGCACAATAGTAAGTCATCAAGTGATATCACATGAGTTGGAAAGCTGATTGTAGTGTCCGCAAGAAATGTATGTTATTTCTTGTGATCCTCAGGCTATCCTTGATCAGACTTTGCTAGCTTTAAGGGCCTGTCCCACCAGCATGCGACTGTATGCGGCGAGCGCGACCAAACGTGGTCGCCTGAGCCATACGGCCTCGCGGGGCCGGTCCCACTTCGATCGCCGGAACCGTACGGAGTTGTGCGGGGCTGGTCCCGACATCGCGCGGGGCTCCGAAAAACTGACACTGTCCAAAAATTCCGCGTGGCTGGTCCCGACATCATACCCCCCGCAACCGCCTTGAGACCGTACGCAGCGCCTCGACCGGTGTACACACCGTCTCGACGCCGTACGCCTAGTGCATGGCATTGCGCGATTACCTCACCGCCCGGCGTGCCGTTGCGTGATGACGTAACCGCCCGACGCCGTGCGACGTCCAAATTCAGTCGGCCCGCCTCCTGCCCAGCTGATTGGTGAGTATGATGTCGGGACCAGCCCCGCACAACTCCAGACGGCTCCGCGGTTGGAAGTGGGACCGGCCCCGCGAGGCCGTACGCCTCAAGCCACCACGTTTGGTTGCGCTAATAAACGTTATGCCCTTATCATGCATCTGTACACTGTAAATGGCTCGATTGTAATCCTGTATTGTCTTTCCGCTGACTGGATAGCACGCAACAAAGACTTTTCACTGTACCTCAGTACACGTGACAATAAACTGAACTGAACTAAAAAAAAATAGTAAGATATAAAATAAAGGTATTATTAAGCTTTAAGATAGACCAAACAAATAGAGGCAGTCACCATGACCGAATCAAACCAAAAGGATCTTCCAGCTGGATTCAGAATGATTTAATTATGCGTTTGCCTTGTCGAAAGAGTGTGTAATCAATTTCTGGAATAACATACATTTCTTGCGGACACTACAATCAGCTTTCCAACTCATGTGATATCACTTGATGACTTCCTATTGTGCTGTGAGCAAATGTGACAGAAATAGAGATGTCTTTACCTAAAAATCACCACAAATTGCCGCATCATCTGCACCACTCATCATCACCCTCGCAATAGGGGTCACAGTTTAAGAATAAGGCCATTCGGGACTGAGATGAGGAAAAACTTTTTCCCCCAAAGAGTTGTGAATCTGGGGAATTCTCTGCCACAGAAGGCAGTGGAGGCCAATTCACTGGATGTTTTCAAGAGAGTTCGATTTAGCCCTTAGAGCTAAAGGAATCAAGGGACACGGGGAGAAAGCAGGAACTGGGTACTGATTTTAGATAATCAGCCCTGATCATATTAAATGGCGGTGCTGGTTCCAGGGGTCGAATGGCCTAATCCTGCAATTTTTTTTCAATGTTTATGTTTCTAATAACAATTTCAAGAAATTGCATATTTTTGGAATCAAAAATGTGAAGCTAACTTGCTGTGGAAAATAAAGTGTGTTGTTTCACAACCTAATGCGAAAGTTATGTTCCTACAATGCATTTTTTGGAGGCCCACAAAGGGAGACAATCGAAACTATGGAATATCATTCTTCCTGCTACCAAATCCTTCTTTCAGGAATAAAAATGTAGTAATGTACATTTCAATAATATCAATAATGTAGTACTGCTTTTGCTATCTACAAGTGGTAGATAGATCTGCTACCTCACAGCACCAGAGACCACGGTTCGATCCTAATCTAGGGTGCTGTCTGTCTGGAGTTTGCAATTTCTTCTTTTGAGCACGTGGGTTTCCTCAGGGAGCTCTGGTTTCCTCCCACATCCCAAAGTCCTGCTGGAGAGAGGGAGGGAGGGAGAGGAAGGGAGGGAAAGGGAGAGGGAAAGGGAGAGGAGCGAGGGAGAGAGAGGAAGGGAGGGAGGGGGAGAGGGGTAAGGGAGAGGAGCGAGGGAGGGGGAGGGAGAGGAAGGGAGGGGGGGGGAGAGGGAAGGGGAGAGGAGTAAGGGAGAGGAGCGAGGGAGGGGGAGGGGGAGGAGAGGAAGGGAGGGGGGGGAGAGGGTAGGGGAGAGGAGCGAGGGAGGGGGGGGGAGAGGGGAGACGAGAGAAGGAGGGAGGGAGAGAGAGAGAGGGAGGGAGAGAGGGAGGGAGAGAGGGGGAAGGAGAGAGGGAGGGAGAGAGGGAGGGGGGGGGGAGAGGAGAGTAGAGATAGACAGGTGAGTAGAGGGAAGGGGAGAGGATGGGAGGGGGAAGAGAGGGAGTGGGGAGGAGGGAGAAGGATGGAGGGGGAGGGGGATGGGAGAGGGGGAGGGGGAGGGGGGGAGGGAGAAGAAAGGAGGAGTGTAGAGAGAGAGGGGGAGGGAGAGAGAGAGAAAGAGAGAGAGAGAGAGAGAGTGTGAGTGCACATTTGGGTGAGAGCAGCGCATTGTGAATCAGATCACAGCAGCGTCCGTCCACACGCAGCTCTGACAGTGAAACCAGGAACTAGCGGCGGGCTGACGTCCGTGTGTGTGTGTGTGTGTGTCGGAGCCTCTTGTGTTTCGGGAGCCGGGGCGATGCCGCTGCTGCCGCCGCTTGGCTGAAACCCGAGGGAGGACGAGCAGAGGGAGAGGGAGAGGGTGAGAGCAGAGCGCCCACCGCCAGCTCTTGTGAGTCCAATGACCGCGGGAAAGACAAAGCCGCAGATCTGACGGTGTCTCCACCACCCAGACCCCGGGCTGGAGCAGCCCAGCCGCGGCGAGAAGGCGGCGCTGTCTGGCCGCAGTAACGCCGGGCAGGGGGGGGGGGAGAGAGAGGGGGAGAGAGAGGGAGAGGGAGAGGGGGAGAGGGAGAGAGGGGAGGGAGAGGGTGAGGGGAAGGAGGGGGAGAGGGGGAGAGGGAGAGAAGGGGGGAGAGGGAGAGGGAGAAGGGGATGGGGAGAAGGGGAGGAGGGAGGGGGGGGAGGGGAGAAGGGGAGGAGAGGGAGAGGAGAGGGAGAAGGGGGGGGAGAGGGAGAAGGGGAGGGAGAGGGAGAGGGGGGGGGAGAGGGGGAGAAGGGGGGGAGGAGAGGGTGAAGGGGGGGAGGGAGAAGGGGAGGGATAGAAGGAGGGGGGTGAGGAGAGAAGGGGGGTGAGGGAGAGAGGGGGAGGGAGGGGTGAAGGGGGGGAGGGAGAGAAGGGGAGGAGAGGGTGAGGGGGGGGAGGAGAGGAGAGAGAGAAGGGGGGGGGGAAGAGGGAGAAGGGGAGGGAGAGGTGAGAGGAGAGGGGGGGGGGAGGAGGAGAAGGGGGGGGAGAGAGTGGGGGAGAGAGAGAGGGAGAGGGGGAAAAGGGGAGGGAAAGAAGGAGAGGAGAGTAGGGGAGAGAGGGGGGGAGAAGGGGAAGGGGAGGAGAGAGAAGGAAGGGGGGAGAGAGGGGGAGAGAAATATAGAGACGAGAGGGGAGAGAGGGACGGGGGGGTGGGAGAAAGAAGGAGGGGAGAGAGAGAGAGGGGGGGGGAGAGAGAGAGAGAGAGAGAGGGAGAGAGGGAGAGGGAGAGGGAGGGGGAGCGAGGGGAGGAGAGTGAGAGGGAGGGAGAGGGAGAGAGAGAGGGAGGAAGAGAGGGAGATGGAGGGAGAGAAGGAGAGAGGGAGAGAGCAGAGAGAGAGGGAGAAAGAGAGAGGGGGGTGGGGGGAGAGAGAGAGGGAGTGGGAGAGAGAGAGAGGGAGAGGAGAGAGGAGGGGTGGGAGAGAGAGAAGGGGGTGGGGAGAGAGAGAGGGGGTGGGAGGAGAGAGAAGGGGTGGGAGAGAAGGGGGATGGAGAGGAGAGAGAACGGGGGGGAGGGGGAGTGCTGGCAGGGAAAGGCACTGGGTCGGTTTGCGTGCTATTTTTAAGCACCAACTGTTGGAATATAAAGCATGGATTAGAGAGTTCAGTCGGAGCAGGTTCTCTCTGGACTGACGGCGGCGGAGGAGGAGGTTTCCGGTGCATGGGAAAGAGGAAGGAGGGGTGTGTTTTGCTGTGTGGAAGGAGAGCGGAGGGTGAGGGTAAGAGGTAGGGAGGGTGAGAGGGAGGGAGGGAGAAGAAGGGACGCGGAGGGAGGGGGAGAGAGAGGGAGCCAGAGCCACAGATGGACAACACTTGTGGCCTGGACCCTCCAGGTTGGATTACAACTACTTTAAAAAACTCTGGGTGTTTTTAACCTTCCTTGTTACTTAATATTCTACGCCCTTAATTCTGTTCCAAATAGCAATAGACTATTGTATCCTAATCATAAATTGGTAGACGCTCTACGGTTTTAAGCAAGTTCCCAAAGATGAACACATATATTGCGTTTGTCTGTGACATGGTCAGATCTAATTCATCACACTTCAGCCTTTTAAAACTTTATTTCATGGTACATTTTGGCGATTTTGGAGTTGGAATGCCCTGCATTATTACGATACCACTCGCCTTACGGAGGCAGTAAGGGAAGGGGGTGTTTTAAGATTTTTAAGTACAGTAATGGTTTATTCTACCTGTTTTCGTGTCCAAGCCAGCAGTGTGAGTTATTTCACCGGGGTACAGTGAAAAGCTTTTTGTTGCGTGCTAACCAGTCAGCAGAAAGACAACACTTGATTACAATCGACCCATTTACAGTGTACAGATACATGATAAGGGAATAACGTTTAGTGCAAGGTTAAGCCAGCAAAGTCCGACCAAGGATAGTCCGAGGGTCATCAAAGACGTAGATAGTAGTTCAGCACTGCTCTCTGGTCTTGGTGAGATGATTCAGTTGCCCGATAACAGCTGGGAAGAAACTGTCCCTGAATCTGGAGGTGTGCGTTTTCACACTTCTATACTTTTTGTTGATGCAAGGTCTATACCTGAATTGCCTCCACAGATACTGCTTGACTTACTGAATTCATCCAGCAGCTTACTTTTTTTTAGATCTTATTTAAACGTCCCCTCTCAACTTAGAAACATAGAAACATAGAAATTAGGTGCAGGAGTAGGCCATTCGGCCCTTCGAGCCTGCACCGCCATTCAATATGATCATGGCTGATCATCCAACTCAGTATCCCGTACCTGCCTTCTCTCCATACTCCCTGATCCCCTTAGCCACAAGGGCTAAATTGTACTCAACTTGATGTACTCAACAATTGTACTCAACTTAAACCTGTGAGTACAATTGGAGGAACAGCACCTCATATTCCGCTTGGGGAGTCTGCATTCCTGGTGGCATGAACATTGAATTCTCCCAATTTTGTTAGCCCTTGCTGTCTCCTGCAGTTCCTTTTTAAACCTGTGGGTTCCTAGTTGAGACTCTGTTACCCTGGGGGGGGGGGTCATGAAAATCGATCCTACCTATACACCACTTACTTTTGTAAACCTCTATAAGGTCATCCCTCAGCCTCCTACGTTCCAGAGAGAATCTAATGAAAGTTACATGGGAAAGTAACTCGACATTACCATTTAAAACGGTGTTACCGCTAAAGTAAATCAATCACATTTAGTATGTGTGGTAGCTGCCATTGTTATTCACTATGGAAGATTAAAAAAAACTGTTTCTGATAATCCTGGGGTATAAAATTGATAATTCCACTATTATCATTTCACTCTCATAACTCGTATCTCATTCTAATAACAGAGCTATGGAAGGCAAATAGATCAATGATATTTTCATGTGTAGGAAGCAACTGCAAATGCTGGTTTAAACCAAAGATAGATACAGAAAGCTGCAGTGACTCAGTGGGACAGGCAGCATCTCGGGAGAGATGGAATGGGTGATATTTTGGGTCAAGAACCTTCTTCAGACCAGGGTATTCTCATTATAGGCACAAAGTGCTAGGATAATTCAGCGTGTCAGGAAGTATGTTTAAGAAGGAACTGCAGATGCTGGTTTAAACCGAAGGTAGACACAAAAGCTGGAGTAACTTAGTGGGACAGACAACAGCTCTGGAGAGAAGAAATATGTGACATTTTGGGTCTGAAGAAGGGCCTCGACTCGAAACGTCACCCATTCCTTCTCTCCAGAGATTCTGCCAGTCCCGCTGAGTTACTCCAACGTTATATGTCAGGACGTATCTCTAGAGAAAAAGGATAGGTGACGTTTTGGTTCAGGACCTTTCTTCAGACTCTAAGTATCACTCATCCTTGTACTGCAGAGATGCTGCCTGACCCGCTGAGTTACCCCAGCACTGTGTCTGTAGACAGCATAAACCAGCATCTGCAGTTCTTTGTTTCTGCAAACCTATTCCCATCCCATCTCGAAAGAGCACTCTTTGATTTGTACTAAAGTTGTGATTAATATAAAAATGATTTATAAGACAACGGCATGGTCTTGGGGTTCGGATAAAAGACCTGAGCTGTTCAGGCTTCACTTGAGTGTAGTGATCTGAGGCCATCAATTCGATTACTGTTTGGTGACTCAGTTATGGAGATATCAAGGCAAGACTGCTATTCTTCACGGCAACCAAGGGTAAATGATCAATTACCAATTTTGTTAACTTCAATCTAATGGAATTAGTCCAGCTCAAAATTAGATTGTGGAACAGTACCATATCGGTTAGATTTTGATTAAATTGTTCTGAGTGATGTGGTAGTTAATTTGCATAATGCCATATATACGATTGCCATGAGCAATTGAGGAGCTTTTTTTAGTTGATTAATATTTGCATTTGGCAATATAAATGAACACCTAATTTCCACAGATTTGCCCTTCTGTGTATCTATCATATTAAACTGAAAAATCATATAATACAACTATCATACAACTGAAAAATTTATTCTCAACTTGACCAAATGTTATCTTTTTCTAGACACAAGGAACTGCAGAAGGCGGTTTACAAATAAGAACACAATGCTAGAGTATCTAAATGGGACGGGCAGCATCTCTGCATAACATGGATAGGCAATGTTATACTGTAACTCTATAACATTATATATATTTATTTTAGAAAGAGGAAAACGCCCCTCTATGTTTTTTAACAGATGCTACCTGACCCGCTGAGTTACTCCAGCACTTTACCCATTACCATCCATTTTAAAAATAAAAATAGGTGATATTTAAAAATATTTTATTTTTATTTGTTGCTTTTTGAACAAAGAGATCCAGTGTGAAAGTATCATTTTCTCTGCAATCCATTACATTGCCCCTGATTGGGACAATATTAACTAGATCACAGAGAAAGGTTGAACAAGTTAGGGCTTTATTCTTTGGAGCGCAGAAGGTTAAGGGGGGACTTGATAGAGGTTTTTAAAATGATGAGAGGGATAGACAGAGTTGACGTGGAAAAGCTTTTCCCACTGAGAGTAGGGAAGATTCAAACAAAGGGACATGACTTGAGAATTAAGGGACTGAAATTTAGGGGTAACATGAGGGGGAACTTCTTTACTCAGAGAGTGGTGGCTGTGTGGAATGAGCTTCCAGTGAAGGTGGTGGAGGCAGGTTCGTTTTTATCATTTAAAAATAAATTGGATAGTTATATGGAAGGGAATGGAAGGTTATGGTCTGAGCGCAGGTATATGGGACTAGGGGAGAATATGTGTTCGGCACGGACTAGAAGGTTCGAGATGGCCTGTTTCCGTGCTGTAATTGTTATATGGTTATTATTGTATGGTTAGATCAGTTTAAAATTTATCAGTGTGTAAACATTCTGTTTCTTAAACAATTCAATGTGCAGTTTGATCATCTTTGTCTTTATCTTGGCTAAAATAAAAAGGTGGCTGTTCTAACAGCATTGAGGGTATGATGGTGTGCTAGTTAAATTACTGCAATAGCAGTTAGAGTTATAGACCATTGACTCAGAAACATTCAGGGTAGCACAGAGGCCAAGCTGGTCGAGCTGCTGCCTCACAGCTACAGAGACCCGGGTTCGATCCTGACCTCGGGTGCTGTCGATCCGGAATTTGTCCATTCTCCCTGTGACCATGTGGGTGGGTTTCCTCCTGACGCTCCGGTTACCGTTCTCATCCCAAAGACGCACAGCATTGTAGGTTAATTGCCCTCTATAAATTGCTGCTAACGTGCAGGGAGTGGATGAGATGGAGTTATAGAGTGATACAGTGTGGAAACGGGCCCTTCAGCCCAACTAGCCCACACTGGCTAACATGTCCCAGCTACACTAGTCCCATCTGCCTGTGTTTGGTCCATATCCCTCCAAACCTGTCCTATCCATGTACCTGTCTAACTGGGATAGTCCCAGCCTCATCTATCTCCTCTGGCAGGTTTGTAGGTTAATTGGCTTGGCGTAAATGGGAAATAATGTTCCTTGTGTGTGTGTAGGATAGTGTTAATGTGCATGGATCGCTGGTCGGTGTGGACTCGGTGGGCCAAAGGGCCTGTTTCCACGCTCTGTCACTGAATTGAAAAACTAAACAGAGGAGATTAGTTTGACCTGGCATCGTATTCAGCATGGACATAGTGGGCTGAAGGGCCTGTTCCTGTGCTTTACTGTTCTATGAGCAAAGATAGCTGAGGTTGTTGTAAAAACCCATCTGGTATAGTTCATGGAAGGAAGTTGGCCAAAGATAGACACAAAATGCTGGAGTAACTCTGTGGTACAGGCAGCATCTCTGGATAGAAGGAATGGGTGACGTTTCTGTCCGAGCCCTGAAGTTGTCTTTGTCTAGATGGGCCTATCATTGAGATTTTGCTCTTAACTTCCTCCTGAGTATGGGGGCCATTAGGGATGGGCAGTGAATGCTGCCACTGCCAGTCATACCCCCCATCGGGTGAGTGAACGCAGATCCACACCCTGAGAGCGAATGCGTGTGGAAGTGGATGCAAAGGGATTGGCTTCACCATTACTGGGCAGCCGAGGATCTGCTGTTATGTTTGGTTTCCATGTGGGGGTCCAACATTTTCTTCTCATGTTCTGAGTTATGTGGGTCTGGGCACGATTGCCGGTCAACATTGAACGCCTGGTTTGGGATTTCCAAATACAGGCCCGACGGGTTACTGCGGGGAGGGGGAACGAGAGACAAAGTGGTGGAGTAACTCAGTGGGTCAGGCAACTTCGCTGGAGACCCTTCATGGTCCCGACTGAAAATATCAGAGATCCAGCCTGGCCCTCTGAGTTACTCCAGCGCCTTGCGTTTTTCTATTTTAAACCTGCACCTGCAGTTCCTCGTACCCACGTCGGCTTTGTGAATATCTCTTTCAGATGCTAGTTTCAATTCGGCATTTAATTGGGGAAGAATTTTTTTTTAATTTCGCACAAGGAAAGCAGAGTGTGAGATCATTGGCACTCGGTTTTTATGGGGGGGGGGGAAGAAACAGGAAGCTGTCTTTTTTCCGAGAATTGTTGTAAGGAGGTTGAGGGAGGGAGTGTTACTTTGGCCCACAAGATCGACTAAAGCAGCTTTATTTCCCCCCCCCCCCCTGTAAGTTCATTTTAGGTCAATGTTTACTCTATTCTCCATGGCTCCTTTCATGTGGTTTTAATTTTATTGAAGAATGCTCAGCTGTTAAAACGGTTCTCTTTTTTTCTAAGCATGATGATGATGTGAATCATTATCAGCTCTTGAACAAAACCTCAAAACTGCTGAGTTCTCCTCAGCTGTTTTTACACCAGTTGTTATTTCTTGACCATTGTCAGCTCTCAGTGTTGAAATTGATGACTGAGCACTGAGTCATTCTCTGCCAAAATATACAGTAGGATATGTCCACAAAAACTGCTTGAAGCAATGAAATAATCACCACGGTAATTAAGAAATAATATTCTGGCAAAGATTCCAGAGCCCACAGTGTTTCTCTAACCCACGTATTCTTGATATTCTCATTAACGTGGAATGCAGATGCTTTGAAATCATCTGTCAGGATTATTCCAGAAAAGTGTCGGAGTAGCAGAGAACATGGAAAGGCGACGTTTCGGGTTGGGATCCTTCTTCAGACTCCTTCTAAATTCAATCCAGGTCCAATCACAGAGCGATACAGTGTGGAAACAGGCCCTTCGGCCCAACCTGCCCACACCGGCCAACATGTCTCAGCTACACCAGTCCCACCTGCCTGTGTTTGGTCCATATCCCTCCAAACCTGTCCTACCCATGTACCTGTCTAAATGTTGGGATTGGACCTGCCTCAACTACCTCCTCTGAAAGCTCATTCCATACACCCACCACCTTTTGTATGAAAAAGTTACCCATCAGATTCCTATTAAATCTTTTCCCCTTCACCTTGAACCTATGTCCTCTGGTCCTCGATTCACCTACACTGGGCAAGAGTGTGCATCTACCTGATCTATTCCTCTCGTGATTTTATACACCTCTGTAAGATCACTCCTCATCCTCCAAGGAATATAATCCCAGCCTACTGAACCTGTCCCTGGTTCTACTGCAGTTGGACAGGGTATTGGTGAGACCACACCTGGAGTATTGTGTACAGTTTTGGTCTCCAAATCTGAGGAAAGACATGCTTGCCTTAGAGGGAGTACAGAGAAGGTTCACCAGACTGATTCCTGGGATGTCAGGACTTTCATATGAAGAAAGACTGGCTAGACTCGGCTTGTACTCGCTAGAATTTAGAAGATTGAGGGGGGATCATAGAATCTTACAAAATTCTTAAGGGGTTAGACAGGCTAGATGCAGGATGATTGTTCCCGATGTTGGGGAAGTCCAGGACAAGGGGTCACAGTTTAAAGATAAAGGGGAAATCCTTTAGGACCAAGATGAGACAAACATTTTTCACACAGAGAGTATATTTAAGAGGAAGTTAGATGTGGCCCTTGTGGATAAAGGGATCAGGGGGTATGGAGGGAAGGCAGATACAGGATACTGAGTTGGATGATCAGCCATGATCATATTAAATGGCGGTGCTGGCTCGAAGGGCCGAATGGCCTACTCCTGCACCTATTTTCTATGTTTCTATGTCCCTATAGCTCAGACCCTCTAGTCCTGGCAACTTGTAAAACTTCCCTGTCGCTTTATACTGTCCTTATTATGCTTATATTACTTAAGTAATGAACGTGAAGACTGATCTTTTTTTCTGCTCTAGAAAGTTGATGTTGCCTGTCCCATTTTTCTTACAGTGAGTATTCAAGTGCACTTCTGTGCCAGGTCCTCTGTGTGATTTGTATTATTTTTCTGAATGTCCTTTAGCAGCAGTGTATGTATCTTTGTTTGGCTCAGTGGCCGAAAAGTAGAAACGTTTCTTTGAAAAAGTTAGACTGCCAATTTTTTGTTTGTTCGACCTATAAATGCAACACTGTAGTTTCTGAGTCAGTACAATGATCCACATTGTTATAAATGTGTTCATTTTGGATCGATGCTAACTGCAGATTTGTAATGGTGGCTTGTTCTTGGTACTTAGAATTCTGAAGTTTGCTCAGATCCACTTTTAGATACACGGACACCCCAAACGCTGAACATTATTTGCTAGCAGCTCCAAGAATACACAGATAGCTGTTTGCTTACCACGACAAATATTTAGTTACTTTGGCATTTAAAGAGAGATTTGCTTTTAGGATTTTCTGTATGCTGCGGATGGTTGTTTTAGATATTCCATTTTTTTTCTGTAGTCCGAAACCTTTGGTCACATTCTGACAAGAATTTGCTGCCTCAAAATTACTTTTCGGTGTGCCTGTTGACATGATAAATATCAATTATAAATGTTGACCTTTGGGTGCTCATAGGGTTGCCAACTCTCTCACTCCCAAATAAGGGACAAAATTCTTGGTATTGAGGGAGTATAGTGTAGGTTCACCAGGTTAATTCCCAGGATCGGGGGACTGTCATATGTTGATAGAATGGAGCTGCTGGGCTTGTATACTTTGGAATTTAGAAGAATGAGAGGGGATCTTATTGAAACGTATAAGATTATTAAGGGTTTGGACAACCGAGAGGCAGGAAACATGTTCCCGATGTTGGGCGAGTGCAGAACTAGGGGCCACAGTTTAAGAATAAGGGGTAAGCCATTTAGAACAGAGGTTAGGAAAAACTTTTTCATACAGAGGGTTGTGAGTCTGGAATTCTCTGCCTCAGAGGGCAATGGAGACTGGTTCTCTGGATACTTTCAAGAGATAACTAGACAGAGCTCTTAAAGATAGCGGAGTCAAGGGAAATGGGGAGAAGGCAGGAACAAGGTACTGATTGGGGATGATCAGCCATGATCACATTGAATAGCGGTGCTGGCTCGAAGGGCTGAATGGCCTACTCCTGCACCTATTGTCTATTGTTAAATAAGGACACAAGGTGGCGTGCCGCCACAGTGTGGGTATGAGGCTCGCTCAGGGTGAAGTGAACCGTGTTAGCCTTTCCGTGGGAGGAAGAGACAAGAGAGGGACTTGTGAGGAATTTGCAGGACATCGAACGGCAACAGATCTGATGAGCCGGTTGATAAAATCTCAGAGCTGCTACCTGTTGTGACAATTCGCCATGTGTTTGCTCTTGCGGGGGATGGCACCATATTTAAGGGGCGTCGGTGCTCAGGGAATTGGTGAGCGCTTCGACCCAAACAGGGGCGATGGTGGGAGTGGGGGTGGCCGATTGAGAGACGCCAAAGAGATTTCATGATTAAAACGTGGAAATTAAAAACACTCCCAGAGGCAGAGGATTGAAGTGGAGAAAGAGGGGGGGGGGGGGGAGAGAAACTTCAGTATTCAGTATTTACTCTAATGTCATTTTAACTGAGTACTTACATACACAGATGAAACAAAAAATTGTTTCTAAATCAGTTCCCTTCAGTGCAGTTAATAAAAACAGAATAAAGTACATATAGCTATACAAATTAAAATTACCATATCTAAAATAGGCCTAAAAACAGACATTCAGACCGAACAGTGGCTTTGCTTTGACAAGTGTCTAGCTGTCAAAGTATGGGCGAGGTTAGATGTGTTGGTGTATGATATATGGGGAGGGGACACAGTGCGTTTACCCGGAGAATGCAAATCCACAGGCGCCTGGCGGTCCAACCGTTAATACTCTGGTGATGGTAGCTTTGCTGTATTAAATGTATTTTCGACTTACGATATTTTCGATTTACGATGGGTTTATCGGAACGTAACCCCATCGTAAGTTGAGGAGCACCTGGTAGTAGCAGTCAAATATGGGACAAGGTCGGTCCCGAATGGGACAAACCCAATATACGGGATGTCCCGGCTAATATGGGACAGTTGGCAACCCTTGGTGCTCATGTAAATGAGTTTCTGACCTTTAACAGCCACCATTTTGTATTTAAGTGGTTATGGGCATCATTGGTCACAATAGAAAAAGTAATATTATGGAATTCATAAAAGTGATATTCTCCTAATTTTAGCACCGTGTACATTTTCTTGGGCACAGAAATGATAGAGATAAGATGGGAACCCACGGAGCTACTCAGCAGGCCAGGCAACGTCCACAGAGTGAGAAATCGAGTTAACAATTTGGGTTGTGTAGGAAGGAACGGCAGATGCTGGTTTAACCCGACGATAGATACAAAAAGCTGGAGTAACCCAGCGGGTCAGACAGCATCTCTGGAGAAAAAGAATGGGTCGAGAGGTCGAGAGCCTTTTTCAGACTGGGAGTCAGGGGAAAGGGAGTTTTCTACAAAGAGGCAGGCGTAGATGGGGCCCAAGCGCGTTGCCATAGATACTCCATTGATTTAGAGGATGTGAGAGCCATTGATGGAGAAGTTGTTAATAGTGAGGACCACCTCAGGTAGGCGGATGAGAGTGCTAGCAGAGGGAAATTGGCTGGTTGTGTGGTCAAAGAAGAAACAAAGGGAGATGGTGTCTGATTCGCTGAGATACTCCAGCTTTCTGTGTCTAACATTTTGGGTTCATAGCCTTTCATAGAAACATAGAAAAATAGGTGCAGGAGTAGGCCATTCAGCCCTTCGAGCCTGCACCGCCATTCGATATGATCATGGCTGATCATCGAACTCAGTATCCCATCCCTGCCTTCTCTCCATACCCCCTGATCCCTTTAGCCACAAGGGCCACATCTAACTCCCTCTTAAATATAGCCAATGAACTGGCCTCAACTACCTTCTGTGGCAGATAATTCCACAGATTCACCACTCTCTGTGTAAAAAATGATTTTCTCGTCTCGGTCCTACAAGACTCCCCTCTTATCCGCAAACTGTGACCCCTAGTTCTGGACTTCCCCAACATCGGGAATAATCTTCCTGCATCTAGCCTGTCCAACCCCTTAAGAATTTTGTAAGTTTCTATAAGATCCCCCCCCAATCTTCTAAATTCTAGCGAGTACAAGCTGAGTCTATCCAGTCTTTCTTCATATGAAAGTCCTGCCATCCCAGGAATCAGTCTGGTGAACCTTCTCTGTACTCCCTCTATGGCAAGAATGTCTTTCCTCAGATTAGGAGACCAAAACTGTACGCAATACTCCAGGTGTGGTCTCACCAAGACCCTGTACAACTGCAGTAGAACCTCCCTGCTCTTCTACTCAAGTTTCATCAGTATAGTTTAGTTTAGTTTAGAAATACAGCGTGGAAACAGGCCCTTTCGGCCCACGGGGACCGCGCCGACCAGCGATCCCCGTGCATCAACACGATCCTATACCTACTAGGGACAAATTTTACATTTATCAAGACAATTAACCTACAAACCTGTACGTCTTTGGAGTGTGGGAGGAAACCGAAGATCTCAGAGATAACCCACGCAGGTCACGGGGAGAATGGACAAACTCCGTACATACAGCGCCCGTAGTCGGGATTGAACGCAGGTCTCTGGCGCTGCATTCGCTGTAAGGCAGCAACTCTATTGCCACGCCACCGTGCCGCCCTAGAATTGATCAGATCTGTGAAAAGCTGGAAATGAAGCAAAGGACCAAAATAAACCACTGTGACAGAATGGAGGCATTTGGTGGTTTTGGCTAAAGGATTGTCGTAGAGATTTGGCTTGAGGTTATGTAAATATAAAAAGATGAATACCACATGAAACGTCAGAAGCAGAGTTAAAGAAAATAAGGGGGGGATTTTGTTGAAACCTACCCAATAATGAAAAGCATGGATAGAGTGGATGTGCAGAGGATGTTTCCAGTGATGAAGCGTCTAGGACCAGAGGGGACAGATTCAGAATAAAAGGACATACTTTTAGATAGATCGATAGATAGATAGATAGATAGATAGGTTATTATCGCATGTTTTCTTTGTATTGTCTTTGATTTGTATACCATACATAACGTATGCAAAGAGTCAAAAATGTATAATTTGATGCTGACAAAGTTTCAAAGTTACTCTCCTTTAGAATGAAGATGATGAAATTCTTTAGCCAGAGGGTGGTGAACCTGTGGAATTTGTTGCCACAGTCAGCTGCGGAGGCCAAGTCATTGGACATCTTTTAAAGCAAAGGTTGATAGGTCCTTGATGAGAGACAATAGGTGCAGGAGTAGGACATTCGGCCCTTCAAGCCAGCACCGCCATTCAATGTGATCATGGCTGATCAACCCCAATCAGTACCCCGTTCCTGCCTTCTCCCCATATCCCCTTACTCTGCCATCTTTAAGAGTCCCATTTAGCTCTCTCTTGAAAGTATCCAGAGAATGGCCTCCACCGCCCTCTGAGGCAGAGAATTCCACAGACTCACAACACTCTGAGAAAAAGTGTTTCCTCGTCTCCGTTCTAAATGGCTTACCCCTTGTTCTTGAACTGTGGCCCCTGGTTCTGGACTCCCCTAACATCAGGAACATGTTTCCTGCCTCTGTCCAAACCCTTAACAATCTTATATGTTTCAATAAGATACCCTCTCATCCTTCTAAACTCCAGAGTGTACAAGCCCACCGCTCCATTCTCTCAACATATGACAGTCCCGCCATCCCGGGAATTAACCTTGTAAACTACGCTGCACTCCCTCAATAGCAAGAATGTCCTTCCTCAAATTAGGGGACCAAAACTGCACGCAATACTTCAGGTGTGGTCTCACTAGGGCTCTGTACAAAAGCAGAAGGACCTCTTTGCTCCTATACTCGACTCCTCGTGTTATAAAGGCCAACATGCCATTCGCTTTCTTCACTGTCTGCTGTACCTGCATGCTTACTTTCATAGAATGATGAACAAGGACCCCCAGATCCCATTGTACTTCCCCTTTTCCCAACTAGACGCCATTTAGATAGTAATCTGCCTTCCTGTTTTTGATACCAAAGTGGATAACATCACATTTATCCACATTAATTCATCTGCCATGCATCTGCCCACTCTCGCAACCTGTCCAAGTCTCATAGCATCCTCCTCACAGTTCACACTGCCACCCAGCTTTGTGTCATCTGCAAATTTGCTAATGTTACTTTGAATCCCTTCATCCAAATCATTGATATATATTGTAAATAGCCGTGGACCCAGCACCGAGCCTTGCGGTACCCCACTAGTCACTGCCTGCCATTCTGAAAGGGACCCGTTAATCCCTACTCTTTGTTTCCTGTCTGCCAACCAATTTTCTACCCATGTCAGCACTCTAACCCCAATACCATGTGCCCTAATTTTGCCCACTAATCTCCTATGTGGTACCTTATCAAACCTATTCAACTCCTCTTCCATTTCCTTGTTCCCCATAATAAATTCACCTTTTTCGGCCTTCAAGGGTCCAACTTTGGTCATAACTCATTTTTTCTTCTTCACATACTTTTATTATCCTCCTTTATATTCTTGGCTAGCTTACCTTCGTTCCTCATCTTTTCTCCCCATATTGTCTTTTTAGTTCTTCTGTTGCTCTTTAAACATTACCCAATCCTCTTGGTTCCTGCTCATCTTTGCTACGTTGTACTTCTTTTTTATTTTTTTTACTTTCCCTGACGTCCTTTGTCAGCCACGGTCGCCCCTTACTCCCCTTTGAATCTTTCTTCCTCCTAGGAATGAACTGATCCTGCACCTTCTGTATTATTCCTAGAAATACCTGCCATTGTTGTTCCACTGTCATCCCTGCTAGGGTATCTTTCCAGTCAACTTTGGGCAGCTCCTCCCTCATGGCCCCATATTCCCCTTTATTCATTTGCAACACTGACACCTCCGATCTACCCTTCTCCCTCTCCAATTGTAGATTAAACCTGACCATGTTATGGTCACTGCCTCCTAATTGCTCATTAACCTCAAGTTCCTTTATCAAATCCGGTTCATTACGTAACACTAAATCCCGAATTGCCTTCTCCCTGGTAGGCTCCAATACAAGCTGCTCTAAGAATCCATCACAAAGGCACTCTACAAAGTCCCTTTCTTGGGATCCAGTACCAACCTGATTTTCCCAGTCTACCTGCATGTTGAAATCTCCCATAACAACCACAGCATTACCTTTGCTACATGCCAATTTTAACTCCTGATTCAACTTGCACCCTATGTCCAGGCTACTGTTTGGGGGGCCTGGAGATCAGTCCCACTAGGGACTTTTTACCCTTATAGTTCCTTAGTTCTGTCCATACTGACTCCACATCTCCTGTTTCAATGTTGCCCCTTGCAAGGGACTGAATTTCCTTCCTCACCAACAGAGCTACCCCACCCCCTTTGCCCACCTGTCTGTCTTTTCGATAGGAGGTATACCCTTGAATATTCAGTTGCCAGCCCTGGCCCTCTTGCAGCCATGTCTCTGTACTTCCCACAACATCATACTTGCCAGTTTCTAACTGAGCCTCAAGCTCGTCCACTTTATTTCTTATACTTCGCGCATTCATATACAACACTTTGACCTCCGTATTCACGTCCCCCCCTCGCACCGCTCACAATTTGTCCTGACCTTACTCTTTTATCCCTTCTCGAACTTTCCTTCCCATTAATTTGAGAATCTTTTGTAATGTTTCCTGTACTTGCTTCCCCTTCAACTCCATCTTTATAGTTCCAATTTGTCAATCCCCTATCTCCCTGTTCCTGTCCTCACTAGCATGAGGTACTGGAAGCAATCCAGAGATTAATAAGGGTGTCAAAGGTTACTGTTAGAAGGCAGGAGAATGGGGTTGAGAGGGAAAAATAGATCAGGTAAGATCGTATGTCAGAGCATACTAGATGGGCCGAATGGACTAATTCTTATGGTCTTAAGTGGCAGGTGAGCAGTAGAAAGTGTGTGATGGAAATGTGAAATGCAAACTGGGAAAGATTGATTCTCTGAAATTGAATTTAATGTTAATTCAGGAAAGCTGTACTCTGCTGTCAGAAGATGATGTGCTGTTCCACAAAATTGCGCTGAAGTTTATTTGATTAGTTTAGGAGGTTAAATTGGGGTAGGCTGGTGATATTTAAAGTTATGGATAGCTGGAAACTCTTGCAAGCTAAACAAAGGAATTCTGTGAAGTAGTCAAGTTGCATTTGTGCAGAAGAGACAGCATCGTGAGCACTGGCATGATATGGAAAGAGTCCAAGTGTTTCACCTGACCTGCTGAATACTTTCTGCATTATCAATTATTTCATGCTTTAGCATCTTCGGTAATTTTTCCAAAACATATTCAATGATACATTATTGTCACCTGTAACTCGGCACAGTGAAATGCTTTATTTTTCAGTTCAGTTTAGTGTATTGTCAAGTGTACCGAGGTACAGTGAAAAGCTTTTGTTGCGTGCTAACTAGTCAGTCGAAAGATAAACATGATTACCATCGATCCATTTACAGTGTGTAGATATCTGATAAGGGAATAAAGTTTAGTGCAAGGTAAAACCAGCAAAATCCAATTAAGGATAGTCCGAGGGTCACTAAAGAGGTAGATGGTAGTTCAGGATGGTATGCTCTCTGGTTGTGGTAAGGTGATTTGGTTGCTTGATAACAATTTTGCATAGAACCCTGAAAAATCATACAGTGGGCAGAACGGGTGCCACCACGTTTTGGCACGCACAAAGTTACAAAAGTTAATTGAACAGTCCTATCTACTGTACGCAAAATTGCTGGAGAAACTCAGCGGGTGCAGCAGCATCTATGGAGCGAAGGAAATAGGCGACGTTTCAGGCCGAAACCCTTCTTCAGACTGATGGGGGGTGGGGGGGGGGGAGAGAAGGAAGGAAAAGGGGAGGAGGACCCCTAGTCCTATCTACTGCCTGCCACCACAGGTGACAACAACCCCCCCTCCCTCTCCGGTCATATGTTGATAGAATGGAGCGGCTGGGCTTGTATATTCTGGAATTTAGAAGGATGAGAGGGAATCTTATTGAGACATATAAGATTATTAATGGTTTGGACACGCTAGAGGCAGGAAACATGTTCATGATGTTGGGGGAGTCCAGAACCAGGGGCCACAGTTTAAGAATAAGTGATAAGCCATTTAGAACGGAGACGAGGAAACACTTTTTCTCACAGACAGTGGTGAGTCTGTGGAATTCTCTGCCTCAGAGGGTGGTGGAGGCGGGTTCTCTGGATGCTTTCAAGAGAGAGCTAGATAGGGCTCTTAAAAATAGCGGAGTCGGGGGATATGAGGAGAAGGCAGGAATGGGGTACTGATTGGGGATGATCAGCCATGATCACATTGAATGGCGGTTCTGGCTCGAATTGCCGAATGGCCAACTCCTGCACCTAATGTCTGTTGTCTATTGAGTCAAAACAGATTGTGTGGCACGGTGGATCGGCAGTGGTTTTGATGCCTTACAGCGACAGAGACCCGGGTTCGATCCTGACTATGGGTGCTGTCTGTATGTAGTTTGTATGTTCTCCCCTTGACCTGCATGGGTTTTCCCCGGGTGCTCCAATTTCCTCCCACACCCCAAGGACATACAGGTTTATAGGTCAATCGGCTTGGTACAATTGTAAACTCCCCAAGTGGGTAGGATATTGAGTGTGTGTCAGCGTGGACTCAGTGGGCTGAAGGGCCTGTGTCCGTGCTGTATCTCTAAACTGATCCAAATTAAGTTCTGAGTAATTATTAGCAGGAAAGTTGTGGTCTAAGAAGTGTTGCAGCCTAGATACTTCTATGTAACTACTTTTGGACGCAAGCATTTCATTATTCGAAGATAAAGGGGTGAACATTACTGAGAAAGTCAGACCATTTGACTATTAAGTGACTGGGATAGAAGACCCAAATACCCACAGGGACCCAAGGAGTGCTGGAGGAGGGGAGTGGTGGATGCTGGAGAAACTCAGCGGGTGAGGCAGCATCGATGGAGCAAAGGAAATAGGCAACGTTTCGGGCTGAAACCCTTCTTCAGAATAAGGGGGTAAGCCATTGAGAACGGAGATGAGGAAAAACATTTTTCACACAGAGTTGTGAGCCTGTGGAATTCTCTGCCTCAGGGGGCGGTGGAGGCTGGCTCTCTGGATGCTTTCAAGAGAGAGCTAGACAAAGATCTTAAAGAAAGGGATATGGGGAGAAGGCAGGAACAGGGTACTGATTGTGGATGATCAGCCAAGATCACATTGAATGGCGGCGCTGGCTCGAAGGGCCGAATGACCAACTCCTGCACCTATTGTCTATTGCCGGTTCTCCTTTGTTCTCGTTGTCCCCCCCTCCCTCCCCCATTAGTTCTTGGTGCCTCTCTTTGTTCTCGGTGGTCCTCTCTCTCCAATGGCCCTACGCGCTCTCCGATGACCTTCCGCGCGCTCCCTCTGTTCTCAGAAGGCTCCCCTAGATTACTAATGCCTTCTCAGTACCTGGTCTCCTGAAGTTGAATTTTAATATCCTTTATAATGCTATTGAGCACTATTTGGCTCTGCTGATTAGTTTCAAATCTTTCCTACATTAATCGCTCCCAAAAGGTCTCGAGTAATTTCCTCTTTAAGGGATTAACTCGCACTGCCCTACATCTGCTTGTGTAATTGTTTGGCCCAGGTGTGTAACGATGGAATGTGTCACCTGCAATGAGAAGGAGTAGCCAAAGATTTAATGAGCACTAAATTTCAGGAGGAGGAAGGGGAGTAAGATGTGATTTCTTTATTGGGATGGGATTCTACGTTCAAGAATAAGCTAGATGTGCCATCAAAGGAGAGGGACAGACAAATGGCTGAAATGCCATCAAAGTAGAAGTACTGGAGCTAATAAGTTGTGGTTCTGGAGAAAGTGTGGGTGGGATGAACAGAATTGGAAACAGCGGTGACACGATGGAGCAGCAGTAGAGTTGCTGCCGTTACAGCGCCAAGACCCGGCATCGATCCTGATCGCAGGTGCTGTCTGTACAGAGTCTATACGTATGTAGGTTAATTGGCTTGGTGTGTGTGTAAACTTGTCCCTTGTGTAGTGTGTGTAAGATAGTGTTAATGTGCGGGATGTGCTGGTCGGCATGGACCCGGTGGGCCGAAGGGCATGTTTCCGCACTGTCTCTCTAAAACTAAACTAAAAACTAAAAGTAAGTTTGTACGTTCTCCCTGTGACCTGCATGGCTTTTCCCCGGGTTGCTCCGGCTTCCTCCCACACTCGAAAGACGTACAGGTTTGTAGGTTAACTGGCATCGGTAAAATTGTAAATTGTTCCAAAGTCAGGCTCGAACCCGGGTCTCTTGTGCTGTAATGCAGCAACTCTACCACTGTTGCCACTGTGCCACCACAACAGTTTTACTGTTGGTTTACAAAAAAATTATGTTGGTTTACCCAAAAAAAAGACATTGAGTGCCGGAGTAACTCAGCGGGTCAGGCGGTATCTCTGGAGAAAGTGAGGGAGTTTGAGGAAAGGTCAAGATCTAAAGGAATGTGCAGAAAGGTTTGGAGGGATATGGACCAAACTCAGGCAGGTGGGATTAGTGTAGCTGGGACATGTTGATTGGTGTGGGCAAGTTGGGCCGAGGGGCCTGTTTCCACACTGTATCACTCTATGACTCTATTAAGAGTCCCGACCCAAAAGCTCACGCATCCATGTTCTCCAGAGGTGCTGGCTGATCCCCTGAGTTACTTCAGCATTTTGTGTCATTTTGGTACCGGTTTTAATGTTGTGTTGTCTCTTCTTTTCTTTCAACAGGTGAAATTGTGCGATGGCAGCGAGTGCATTACCAAGTGACAATCTCCCCACGTACAAACTTGTGGTGGTCGGGGACGGTGGTGTTGGGAAAAGCGCGCTCACCATCCAGTTCTTCCAGAAGATTTTTGTGCCGGATTATGACCCAACAATTGAAGACTCTTACTTGAAACATACAGAAATCGACGGCCAATGGGCAATTCTAGATGGTAAGTTCGACATTTGACCAATTGCCACACCATTATCTTTTCCATCTAAGGCGTGAAAGTCGCAGAAAGAGCATAGATGTGTTGTAACATTTCATGGAAAGCAAAAGCTTTTTAAAAGCAAGAGTGCATGTTCTAGATATAACGGCAACGTTTAATCCATAGTTGGCATAAAATGCTGGAGTAACTCAGCGGGACAGGCATGGGTGACGTTTCGGGTCGAGACCTTTCTTCGGACTGAGAGTCAGGTGGGAGGGAAACTAGAGATACTCCAGCAATTTTGTGTCTACCTTCAATGTAAAGCAGCATCTGCAGTTCCTTCCTACACATCTGTAGTATGTTGTTTCCAATTCTGCAAGGCTATAGGTGTTGAATCATAGAAATCTACAGCCCTGGTTAGTGACGTTTTCACACAGAGGGTGGTGGGTATATGGAATGACCACCCAGAGGAGATAGATGAGGCAGATACTTTCACAATATTTAAAAGACATTTGGACAGGTACATGGATAGTTCATAAGTTGTAGGAGCAGAAATGAGCCATTCAGCCCATCGTCCACTCCGCCATTAAATCATGGCTGATCTATATTTCTATCTATTGACTTGGCTTCTGCAGTCTTCTGTGGAAAGGAAAGGTTTAGATGCTATGAGCCAAACATGGGCTGGAAAGATGAAAGGGTTTCAAATGCTATGAAGGTGCTGGTCGCAGTCAATGTAGAGTTAATGCTGAAGGACCTAAAATTGTTTTTATTCTACAAATCGGTACCAGATAGATACAAACTTGGGTTTGATCCCTTTGCAAACTGTACCTATTCTTTTCAACAGTCACACAGAGGATTTTTGTTGCCATTGTTTTATCTTCATTCCTTAGGGTGAGGATCAATCTCAACTGCATAGGCAATTTAATAATGGCCACAAAGCACAGAGATGCTGCCTGACCCGCTGAGTTACCCCTGCAATTTGTGTCTATCTCCGGAATATACCAGCATCTACCATCCCTTTCAGGACATGGATTGAGAATTGGTTAACAAACAGAAAAATTGGTTGCCTTGGGATTGGGAGGTTGTGACCATGAAGTGACGCAGGGACTCCAGCTGTAGTTTTTTTTACGGCTCCAGGACATGGGCCAAATGGTGTCTGTCCAAGGCTCTGAATTTCAATGATCCCACACCCTATTCCTTGCAGAACCAGCGATTTTAGATGAGGGTTCCTGAGGGGGCTCCAGGATTAAGAGTATCAGGGTCATGTACACCAATGTAAAAGCAATAGTTTCACCAGATCAGCATGTCCAAGCTTGAAGGTTCATAAACATTTTAGAGTTGCTGCCTTTGCAATCTCTAGACTGGTACTGAGTTTGTATGTTCTCTCCCCGTGGGTATTGTGTGTTATGTGCGGGCATGTCTGGTCGGTGCGGTGTCGGTGGCCCTGTTTCTCTGCTGCATTTCTAAAGTCCCTAGCATTCTCTTACTTTCCTTCCCCCTTTTTGAAAGAAGCTATTCAGCTTTATTGGTTCCAAGGTTGGTTTGAGCACCTAAAACGCTGCGCCCAATTACCACAAATCGACAAAACTGTTGCCACAGGAATTGGGGAAGGCAAACATTTCAACCTGTCTATTTTGTTTGCACTGGTGACTCAAGTCTGCCTATTTTTATCATTGAATTCTTGAGGCACAGGCTCAGTATTCCTGCTGCACCACTATGGTTTACCTGGTGACTCTCCAGTATAATTCACCTATACATGGATTGACAGGGCTTATATTCACTGGAATTTAGAATGATGAGAGAGGATCTTATAGAAACATATAAAATCCTTAAGGGATTGGACAGGCTTGATGAAAAAAAAATGTTCCCGATGTTGGGGGAGTCCAGATCCAGGGGTTACAGTTTAAGAATAATGGGCAGGCAACTTAGGACTGAGTTGAGGAAAAAATGTTTTCATCCAGAGAGTTGTGAATCTGTGGAATTCTCTGCCGCAAAGGCAGTGGAGGCCAATTCACTGGATGTAATCAAGAAAGAGTTAGATATAGCTCTTAGGGCTAATGGAATCAAGGGATAATGGGGAAAAAAAACAGGAACAGGGAACTGATTCTGGATGATCGGCGATGATCATATTTGAATGGAGGTGTTGGCTCGAAGGGCCGAATGGCCTACTCCTGCATCCACTTTCTATGTTCCTACGGGTAGGCTGAGCTCTTTACACTACACGCAACTCCCTCTGTCCAAAAAATACACCATGCGCTAGAGCATCTCTGGAGAACAGGGATAGGTGACATTTTGGGTTGGGATCATTCTTCAGGGGGTGGGAAAGAAAGCTGGAAGAGAAGAGGGACAGGACAAAGCCTTGTGGGTAATGACACCCCTTTTAGACAATGTCAGGACTGGAATTACCTAAACTAACTTCTGAAAGTTGAAACCATTCTATTTCTTAAAATTATAGAATTGCTACAGAACAGAGCTGAGGTAGATCTTGAGGGTGGTGCAGTGATATCTTATGACAGTTCCAATTAAAAAGGGATATGGACCAAAGAACAACAGCATGCACATGATGAATGCAACAAAGCTCAGTAGTTGAATAATAAACTCTTATTATGATACTACATTTAGTTTTTTAAGTTTAGTTTAGAGAGGCAGCATGGAAACAGACCCATCGAGCCCACACCAACCATTCATGCTAGTTCTATGTTGTCGCATTTTTGCATTCATTCGCTACGCACTAGGGGCAATTTATAGAAGCTAATTAATTTGCAAGTCTGGGATGTGGGAGGAAACCGGAGCACCTGGAGGAAACCCACGCGGTCACAGGGAGAGCGTGCAAACTTCACACAGACAGCACCCGAGGTCATGATTGAACCTGGGACTCTGGTGCTGTGAGGCAGCAGCTCTACTCGCTGTGCCACTGTGATATCCATGCCTGGAGTCACATGGTCATAAGGAATAAGTGGAATTAGGCCATTCGGACCACCAAGTATACTCCGCCATTCAATCATGGCTGATCTATCTCTCCCTCCTAACCCCATTCTCCTGCCTTCTTCCCATAACCTCTGACACCTATACTAATCAAGAATCTATCTATCTCTGCCCTAAAAATATCTACTGATTTGGCTTCCATTGCCTTCTGTGGCAAATAATTCCACAGATTCACCACCTTCTGACTAAAGAAATGTCACCTCATCTCCTTCCTAAAAGAAAGTCCTTTAATCCTGAGGCTATGACCTCTAGACCTAGACTCTCCCACTAGTGGAAACATCCTCTCCACATCCACTCTATCCACAAGCCATTCTCTATTCTGTGTGTTTCAATGAGTTTGTCCCCCTCATTCTTCTAAACTCCACCGAATACAGGCCCAGTGACCACAATTGGTCATCATAGGTTAACCTACTCATTCCTGGGATCATTTTACACTTCAGTTTAGTTTAGTTGCATCACGGAAACAGGCCCTTCAAAGATGAGAGCATCCAGAAGAAAAACCTGCACCGTAACAGGGAATACATTGGAACTCAGCACGGACAACACCAGAGTCCAGACTTGAACTCTGATCACTGGAGTTTGAGGAAGCTGCTCCATCAGTTGTACCACTGTTCTGCCCTGAGACCTCTGTTTGCAGTCGTTTTAACGGAAAAATATCTGTCTTGCCAAGTGGGCAATCTGCAATCCATTTATTACATTAAAGAGCGGCTTGCGGACTTGTTACATTTCTCTGTCCAATATTAACCAGTATTAACTCGTGTAAAATAAATAGGCAGCTGGCTCATTAAACCGTTTAATGAGCCATGAATTAAAGTTTGTAATTCAGATTTTTATTTACCATATGGTTAGGCACTTTGCTTTGAAATGTTTGGCTGTATGTGCTGGGGAAGAATGCAACGATTTACTTTATAAAAATGACATTCAATTTTGTGTTCCATTGCAGTTAGTTTTACATGAGGATTCCTTTGTCAAAGCCACAAGTCTGGGCACTTGGTTGAATCAGCCAGGGACCTTTATAGGGCAGCACGGTGGCATAGTGGTAGAGTTGCTGCCTTACAGCACCAGAGACCCAGGCTCGATCCTAACTAAACGGGTGCTATCTGCACGGAGTTTGTACGTTCTCCCCGTGACCCACGTGGGTTTTCTCCAGGATTTCCCATTTCCTCCGACACTCCAAAGACGTACAGGTTTGTAGGTTAATTGGCCAGGTATAAATGTAAATTTTCCCTGGAGTGTGTAGGATAGCATTAGTGCGCGGGGATCGCTGGTCGGCATGGTCTCAGTGGGCCGCAGGGCTTGTTTCCGTGCTATGTCTCTAAACTAAACTAAACTGAAGTGTAACATTTCAGTATGACTCAAGATATAACCAGAACAGGGCTGCAGCAATTTGCTTGGTTGCAAGCCTTCAACTATAATGCTTGTGCAGCCACGCACTGATATGTGGGGGCAGTTGTTCCAGGAAAAAAACCAAGCTGACATTTCTACCAGGAAACAATTTTGTTTTTTAGTTTAGAGATACAGTGCTGAAACAGGTCTGAGTCCGCCCACCAAGTCCGCACTGACCAGCGATCCCCACACATTAACACTACCCTACACACACTGGGGACAATTTAACATGTATACATTTATATCAAGCTAATTAGCCTATAAACCTGTAGTCTTTGGAGCGTGGGAGGTAACCGAAGATCTCGGAGAAAACTCACGCAGGTCACGGGGAGACCGTACAAACTCCGTACAGACAAGCACCCGTCGTCAGGATCGAACCCTGGTCTCTGACGCTGTAAGGCAGTAGATCTACCACTACGCCACCGTGCCACCCACTTGCTGCCCAAATCTTGTTTGTGTTTAATAGAAACATAGAAAATAGGTGCAGGAGTAGGCCATTCGGCCCTTCGAGCATGCACCGCCATTCAATATGATCATGGCTGATCATCCAACTCAGTATCCTGTACCTGCCTTCTCTCCCTACCCCCTGATCCCTTTAGCCACAAGGGCCACATCTAACTCCCTCTTAAATATAGCCAATGAACTGGCCTCAACTACCTTCTGTGGCAGAGAATTCCAGAGATTTCACTGTGTGAAAAATGTTTTTCTCATCTCGGTCCTAAAAGATTTCCCCCTTATCCTTAAACTGTGGCCCCCTTGTTCTGGACTTCCCCAACATCGGGAACAATCTTCCTGCATCTAACATGTCGAACCCCTTAAGAATTTTGTAAGTTTCTATAAGATCCCCCCCTCAATCTTCTAAATTCTAGCGACTAATGTAGAATAGAGTTAAGCCTTCTTTATTTTGGCTTGCAGTTGGCACAGGGAGGTTTTGCCTCTGTGCCCATGCGTATCCCGTAGTCTGAACATTCTTTTAGAGCATCGTACAATTCCTTGTGTGTAATATACAGGAGAAAACTCTGTGACGTATTCCTGCTCTCTGTTTTACATCCTAATCAGAGCTGAAGGTCATCCAGCCGTGAATCGAAGCCATTTCAAAAGTGCTCCTGTTAATGAAAATAAATAATGTTATGCAGTTCTGATGCAGTTGTGTCGTTCTGGTGACTGCATGGTAGGAACAATGCCATTCATCTGGAAAGTCCAGACAAGGATGTTGCTGGGTCTGGAAGGCTTAAGTTATAAGGAGAGATCGGTTTAGTCTGACACTGTTTTCCCCGGAGCAAAGGAGGCTAAGGGATGAGTGCATATAATCATGAGAGGAATGGATTGTGTAGATGCAGAGTCTCTTGCCCAGAGTAGGTGAATCGAGGACCAGAGGACACAGGTTTAAGGTGAAGGGGAAAAGATTTAATAGGAATATGAGGGGGTAACCTTTTCCACACAGAGGGTGGTGGATGTATGGGACGAGCTGCTAGATGAGGTAGTTGAGGCTGGGACTATCCCAATGTTTAAGAAACAGTTAATCAGGTACATGGATAGGACAGAAGATAGGCATAAAAAGCTGGAGTAACACAACATAAGGCAGCATCTCTGGAGAGAAGGAATGGGTGATGTTTCAGGTTGAGACCCTTCCTCAGACTTCTTCATTCCTACACATGGATAGGACAGTTTTGGACAGATATGGGCAACATGCGGGCAGGAGGGATTAGTTTAGCTGGGATGGGATGTGTTGGCCGAAGGGGCCGAAGGGCCTTTTTCCACGCTGCATCACTCGGACACTATGACTATGGTCTTGCAGAGGTTCATACAATCATGAGGGGCATAGATAAGGTAGGTTGTTATAGTCTTTTTCTAATAGAAAAACATAGAAATTAGGTGCAGGCGTAGGCCATTCGGCCCTTCGAGCCTGCACCGCCATTCAATATGATCGTGGCTGATCATCCAACTCAGTATCCCGTACCTGCCTTCTCTCCATACCCTCTGATCCCCTTAGCCACAAGGGCCACATCTAACTCCCTCTTAAATAGAGCCAATGAACTGGCCTCAACTACCCTCTGTGGCAGAGAGTGATAGGAGAGTCTAAAATGATAGGAGAGTCTAAAACTAAACATAAACTAGTTCAGGAAGGCATGGACGAGTTAGTCAGAAGGGCCTGTTTCCATGCTGTATAACTGATTCTATAAGGAGAAAATTATCGGTGACATTTATTCTTTCTATCTATTTCACATCCTAATCAGAACCGAGTGTTTTCCAGCCAGGAATTGAAGACATTTGAAAAATACTCCTGCTTTAAAAAGGACCAGCACATTAGCACAGCGGTAGAGTTGTTGCCTTACAGCGCCAGAGACCCGGGTTCGATTGTGCCTACGGGTGCTGTCTGTACAGAGTTTGCATGTTCTCCCCGTGACTGCATGGGTTTTCTCCGGGTGCTCTGGTTTCCTCCCACATTCCAAAGACGTACAGGTTTATAGGTTAATGGCTTTGTAATTTGCACCTTGTGTTTAGGATGAGGAAGTGGGATAACATAGAACTAGTGTGAACAGGTGGCGACTCAGTGGGCCAAAGGGCCTATTTCCACACTATATCTCGAAACTAAACTATTCATTATTGCTCTGCCCTCCCCTCTCCCCACTCACCTCCAATTCTTTCTTTTCCACGCATGAAAATCTTCACTTCTGTGGCCCATCAATGTTTTTTTCCCTCTGGAACCCTAGCATTCCCATTCCCAGCATATAGTTACACTTGCTTTGCGTTAGTGCAGATATTTTATCAATACGAGAATTGAGTTTAAAAAGGACTTCAGCTAAGAGCATGATATTTGGTTCTTTTGTCTTTTAATTATTCTAAAAAACAACAGGAAAGATAATTTGGATTTAAATGTTTAGGAAGCAAAATTGCTTTGCATAACTCGACTCTGTATGGGATGAGATCTCAAAGATGGATTCTTAAAGTAGAAGGAATGATCCAAGATGGCGCCCAGCACAGGCGACTATTTGTGTGCGTGTCAGAGAGGTGGATCTGCAATCACAAGTTACAATTGCTCCACACCATATAACCATATAACAATTACAGCATGGAAACAGGCCATCTCGACCCTTCTAGTCCGTGCCGAACACATATTCTCCCCTAGTCCCATATACCTGCGCTCAGACCATAACCTTCCATTCCCTTCCCGTCCATATAACTATCCAATTTATTTTTAAATGATAAAAACGAACCTGCCTCCACCACCTTCACTGGAAGCTCATTCCACACAGCCACCACTCTCTGAGTAAAGAAGTTCCCCCTCATGTTACCCCTAAACTTCAGTCCCTTAATTCTCATGTCATGTCCCCTTGTTTGAATCTTCCCTACTCTCAGTGGGAAAAGCTTTTCCATGTCAACTCTGTCTATACCTCTCATCATTTTAAAAACCTCTATCAAGTCCCCCCTTAACCTTCTGCGCTCCAAAGAATAAAGCCCTAACTTGTTCAACCTTTCTCTGTAACTTAGTTGCTGAAACCCAGGCAACATTCTAGTAAATCTCCTCTGTTCTCTCTCTATTTTGTTGACATCCTTCCTATAATTAGGCGACCAAAATTGTACACCATACTCCAGAATTGGCCTCACCAATGCCTTGTACAATTTGAACATTACATCCCAACTTCTATACTCAATGCTCTGATTTATAAAGGCCAGCACACCAAAAGCTTTTAAACCTATTCCCTTATCATGTATCTATACACTGTAAATGGCTCGATTGTAATCAGTGGTGGACTGGCCAGGGTGTCAGCTTGCCCGATGGCAAGTGGGCCCCTGATGAAGTGATAGCAAGTGATGGCAAGTGGGCCTCTGTTAAATGATAGCATTGTAGTTGTGGGTGGGCCCCCTTTGTCTCCTGGCAACCAATATTTTGAGACCCAGTCCGCCACTGATTGTAATCATGTATTGTCTTTCCGCTGACTGGTTAGCACGCAACAAAAGCTTTTCACAGCACCTTGGTACACGTGATAATAAACTAAACTGAACTGAATTGCTTGGGTTATGTAAACTCTGGCCTCTGTCCTGCAGGTTAAATGATAGCATTTTGCAGATGGCGGGGGAGGGTGGTGCATGCTTCCAAACATAATGCAATGTCTCAATAAGAGCCATATTTGAGACCCAGTGGCCACTGATTGTAAAACATGTATTGTCTTCCGCTGTGTGGGGTTAGCACGCAACAAAAGCTTTTCACAGCACCTTGGTACACGTGATAATAAACTAAACTGAACTGAATTGCTTGGTGTTATGTAAACTCTGCATAATCTGTCCTGCAGGTTAAAGCTGAGGGTGGTTTGCAGATGGCTGGGAGGGAGTGGTGCATGCTTCTCCTTCAAACATAATGCGACTTAATTGCCTGGTTCGAATAAGAGCCATATGTTGCGAGATCATCATGGGAACCTTGGGAACGTCGGCCTTACTTAAAACAAGAGTCCCATTTCATGAAGGAGTGCGGGGCAGAGAAGGGTTCTGTGACCATTTCTTCACCTTTAATCACCATGTGGTGGGGGAAGAATGTGACATTGCAACCGCATGTAAATTGTCTTTCAATGCTGCAGCAAGTTACTCTGGAAATGTCATTCAGCAGCAAAGTGTACTCAGCTGTTGGGTTGGGGAGAAACATTTAGTTTAGTTCACAGACACAGCATGGAAACGGGCCCTTCAGCCAACTGAGTCAACACCCACCTTCGATCACCCGTTCACACTAGTTCTATGTTATTCCAATTTCACATGAAGAACATGTAAACTCCATACAGATAGTACCCGAGGTCAGTCCAGATCTCTACACCAGCTGCACTACTGTGCCACTCTTCATGACCTTGAGGAGAATACAATGACCCAATGGATAGTGCAGTGGTAGAGTAAGAAGAGTTGCGCCTATGTTCCCCAGCAGCACTGGGTTTAATCCTGACCTATAGTGAAATTTGCACGTTCTTCCTGTGACCCTGGGCTTCCTCCCACATCCCAATGACCCACTGGTTGGTGGGTTAGCCGAAGAAGGGCCCCAACCCAAAATGTCACCTATCCATGTTCCCCAGAGCTGCTGCCTGTCCCGTTGAGTAAAGGGCCTGTCCCATGAGCATGCGACTCCATGCGGCAAGCGCGACCTAAAGGGCCGGTCCCACCAGCATGCGCCTGCATGCGGCAAGCGCGACCTAACGTGGTCGCTTGAGCTGTACGGCCTCGCGGGGCCGGTCCCACTTCAATCGCCAGAGCCGTATGGAGTTGTGCGGAGCTGGTCCCGACATCGCGCGGGGCTCCGAAAAACTGACCGTGTTCAAAAATTCTGTGCGGCGCCGGCCCGCAGCCGCCTTGACACCGTACGTCACGCGCGAACTTCCCGCGGACTTTGCTCGAACTTCATGTCACTCACTCGACCTCGCGCGGCCCCTGCTTCTGGTTTGGTCATGCTTGCCGCATGCTGGTGGGACCGGCCCTTTAGTTCGCGCTTGCCGCATGGAGTCGCATGCTCGTGGGACAGGCCCTTTACTCCAGCACTTTGTGTCCTGTTATATAAACCAGCATCTGCAGTTCCTTGTTCTTGCAGTAGGTTGGTGCTCTGTTTTTGGGGGCTCCTTGTGGAGTCTTGCAGCAGAACACACCCACTGGTTTGAAGGGTCTCGACCTGAAACGTCGACTGACTATATTTCCCCTCTCGGATGCTGCCTGACCCGCTGAGTTCCTTCTTCTGCTTCTGTAACACCGACAGATTAACCGGCTGGAATCTGTCAGCGAGTTTTGGACATCTCTGTGTCAAAGATCCCATGACTGAACTACTATTATTTACCAGCACAATTCACAGGCCAGGCACAGAGCTTCAGTTTGAGGAAGCACTGAGTTTGAAATGAGTTTAGTTTATTGTCACTTGCACCGAGGCACAGTGAACATCTTTTGTTGCGTGCTAATCAGTCAGTGGAAATACAATACATGATTACATTCAAGCCACCCACAATGTACAGATACATGATAAAGGGAATAACGTGACTAATGTTTAGTGCAAGATAAAGTCCGTTCATAGATAGTCCAAAGGCACCATGATGTAGATAGTAGCTCAGGATTGATATCCACCCCATTTGATGTCTTGACATTTTCCTTGATCTCCATCCCCTTTGATGTCTTATTTTCACACCTTACACTTCCTTTCCTCTGAATCTCGCCCTCCTCTGACTCTCAGTCTGAAGAAGGGTCTCGACCCGAAACGTCACCCATTCCTTCCCACCAGAGATGCTCCCTGGCCCGCTGAGTAACTCCAGCATTTTGTGTTTATTTTTGGTCTTCCAAAGCCTTCCAAATCCATGAGGAAAGCACAAACAAGTAAGATGCACGTCTGAGTGTCCAGCAAATGGCTCAATGGCTCTTTACCGTCACTTGCACGTTGTCACGTGAACAGCAGCAGTTCACTAGTTAGCTGTGAGCTGCAATAGTTCTTGCTCAGTGATGCATTGAATAGTTGGCCCTTTACCACATCGTTGACCTTCTCCAGCTGAAAGGTTGAGAGAACGTTGCTTATTGCCTGATCACTAATTCCTGTAGAACTGCATGGTTCCCAACATGACCTTCTCTGAACCCTGTCTACATTCATTTGTTGGGCAGTGCGCCGTTTACATGTAATTGATTTTTTTTTTTTCAAACTTAATCACTGGTTCAAGGATTGGGCAGTGAAGTTGTTTATTTGTCGCCCGCTTATCCAAATCCCAAAACATTTAGAGAATTTAAGGTTAATCCTTGGTCTCCTGGCTTGTCAGTGCTTGGGCTGTGTTTTAGAAATTGATTGCCGAGCAGTAGCACATAATAATCACTGCTTTTCAGTTAAATGTGAACGCATTGTTCTTTTTTACTGCCTGAAAAAGATACAAAGTGCTGGTGTTACTCAGCAGGCCAGGAACATCTCTGGAGAACATCGATTGGCATCATTTCTGGTCGTGTCCCAACCCAAAACGACACCTATCCATGTTTTCCAGAGATGCCGGCTGAAATGCTGAGTTGTTCAAATACTTTGTGTCGTTTTATTGTAAACCAGCATCATTCTATTGTCCAATTCTCTTTTAGTTTTTAGTTTTTTCCGTTTTAGAGATTCAGCGCAAAACCAGGCCCTTCGACCCCACCGAGACCAGGCCGACCAGCGATCACCCCGTACACTAACACTAGCCTACACACTAGGGACAATTTATAATTTATATCAAACCAATTAACCTACAGTACCTAAAATGCTGGAGAAACTCAGCGGGTGCAGCAGCATCTATGAAGCGAAGGAAATAGGTGACGTTTCGGGCCGAAATCCTTCTTCAGACTGATAGGGGGTGGGGGGGGGGGGAGATGGAAGGAAAAAGGGAGGAGGAGGAGGAGCCCGAGGGCGGGGGGATGGGAGGAGACAGCTCGAGGGTTAAGGAAGGGGAGGAGACAGCAAGGGCTAGCAAAATTGGGAGAATTCAATGTTCATGCCCGCCGGACGCAGGCTACCCAGGCGGAATATGAGGTGCTGTTCCTCCAATTTCCGGTGTTGCTCACTCTGGCAATGGAGGAGACCCAGGACAGAGAGGTCGGATTGGGAATGGGAGGGGGAGTTGAAGTGCTGAGCCACTGGGAGTTCAGGTAGGTTCTTGCGGACTGAGCGGAGGTGTTCGGCGAAACGATCGCCCAACCTCCGCTTAGTCTCACCGATGTAAATCAGCTGGCATCTAGAGCAGCGGATGCAGTAGATGAGGTTGGAGGAGATACAGGTGAACCTTTGTCGCACCTGGAACGACTGCTTGGGTCCTTGAATGGAGTCGAGGGGGGAGGTAAAGGGACAGGTGTTGCATTTCTTGCGGTTGCAACGGAAAGTGCCCGGGGATGGGGTGGTACGGAAGGGAAGGGAAGAATTGACCTACAGTAAAACCTACAGTACCTGTTCGGTTTTGGAGTGTGAGAGGAAACCAGAGCACCTGTTAAAAACCCATTCGGTCACAGGGAGAAGGTACAACACCCATGGCCAGGATCGAACCCTTGTCCTTGGCGCTGTAAGGCAGCAACTCTATTGCTGCGTCGCTGTGCCACCTCTTTTCTATTAACACTGTTGCAGAACGAATGGAACTTGTGATTTTTCTTGGTTGTTTTTTTTTCAAAATTAAACTTCCAACAAGTAAATATTAATTTTACAGCAAATCTACACGTTCTGTTTCCTTTAGTTTGGAAATGCTGCATGAAATCATGCCCTTCGACCCACTATGTCCATGCCGACCATTCATCACCCGTTCACACTAGTTCTATGTTATACTACTTTCCCTACACATTTGGGACGTATTACAGAGGCCAACTAACCTACGGACCTGCGCATCTTTGGAATGTGGTTAGGAAACCGGAGCACCCATAGAAAACCCTCATGGTCACAGGGAGAACGTGCAAACTCCGCACAGACAGTACCAAAGGTCAGAATTGAATGCGGGTCACTGGTGCTGTGAGGCAACGGCTCTATCAGTTGCACATCTGTGCCTCCAAGTTTTGATTCTGGTAGTAAATTGAAACTAACTCAGAGTAATCTTGTCAGAGTAATTTTAATCAATGCTACCATAGTCACAGGTCGGCAATCCATTCTCGGGTAGTCTGTTTATCCTAGTTTATAGAAATGATGCCTCTGTTTGATCCTGACATCTGTGCAAAGGCATGATGCCCAATCACTGGCAATGTGGATCTGAACCTTTGCTTTAAGCTGTAAACCTGCATGTGAGGCTTCCACTCTCTGTTCTGCCAATGCTCTTTACTAACTTTTGAAATTAAGCACCAGGGAGTTAATTTAACTCCAAAACAAAAAAACCTTTCAATTTCCATTCCTCTCAGCATAACTTATCCAGAGCAGTTGCGATTGCCGATGTTAAAATGCCTTCTTCAAATAGCCACCTGCACTTCTTCTATTTTCTGTTGCATTAGTCCGTGGCTTCAAAACTCCAGGAAGTTCTATTGTCAAATATATAGCAGCTCCTACTCAAGTTTCTGTAGAGCTGTGTTGCAGTGTAAAAGCATCAAGAAGTTGCTTCAGTTTAATTTAGTTTAGTTTAGAGATACCTGTACAACATGGAAACGGGTCCTTCGGCCCACTGAGTCAACTCCGACCAGCGATCCCCGCACATTGGCACCTTCCTACACACACTAGGGACAATTTACAATTATACCAACCTACAGAACCTGTATGTCTTTGGAGTTTGGGAGGAAATTGGAGAAAACCCATGCAGGTTATGGGGACAACATATCAACTCTGTACAGACAGCACCCATAGTCCGGGGGTCTCTGGCGCATTAAGGCAGCAACTCTACCAAAGTGCCACCATGCTGCTCCTAAAAGTGGCAATTTTTTAAAAACGTAATTGAGGCAGTGTTTAAGGAACATTTATACAGGCACATGGATAGGACAGGTTTGGAGGGATATGGGCCAAAAGCATGCAGGTGGGACTGGTGTAGATGGGACATGTTGGTCGGTGTGAGCAAGTTGGGCCAAAGGGCCTGTTTCCATACTGTATCACTCGATGACTCTAAGCAAAGTTGTGAACTGAGCTGGGTAAATGGTTTGCTGGGAATCTCCATTTAAAACTCAGAAATTGATTTCACTCTGTAAAGCACATTTAGAGAAGTTGTTCGCACAAGTGATATAGAAACATAGAAAATAGGTGCAGGAGTAGGCCATTCGACCCTTAGAGCCTGCACCGCCATTCAATATGATCATGGCTGATCATCCAACTCAGTATCCTGTACCTGCCTTCTCTTCATACCCCCTGATCCCTTTAGCCACAAGGGCCACATCTAACTCCCTCTTAAATATAGCCAACGAACTGGCTTCAACTACCTTCTGTGGCAGAGAATTCCAGAGATTCACCACTCTCTGTGTGAAAAATGTTTTCCTCATCTCAGCCCTAAAAGATTTCCCCCTTATCCTTAAACTGTGACCCTTTGTTCTGGACTTCCCCATCATCGGGAGCAATCTTCCTGCATCTAGCCTGTCCAACCCCTTAAGAATTTTGTAAGTTTCTATAAGATCCCCCCTCACTCTTCTAAATTCTAGAGAGTACAAACCGAGTCTATCCACTTTCTTCATATGAAAGTCCTGACATCCCAGGAATCAGTCTGGTGAACCTTCTCTGTACTCCCTATGGCAAGAATGTCTTTCCTCAGATTAGGAGACCAAAAACTGTACGCAATACTCCAGGTGTGGTCTCACCAAGACCCTGTACAACTGCAGTAGAACCTCCCTGCTCCTATACTCAAATCCTTTTGTTATGAATGCTAACACACCATTCGCCTTCTTCACTGCCTGCTGCACCTGCATGCCTACTTTTAATGACTGGTGTACCATGACACCCAGGTCTCGTTTCATCTCCCCCTTTCCTAATCGGCCACCATTCAGATAATAGTCTACTTTCTGTTTTTGCCACCAAAGTGGATAACCTCGCATTTATCCACATTATACTGCATCTGCCATGCATTTGCCCACTCACCCAGCCTATCCAAGTCACCTTGCAGCCTCCTAGCATCCTCCTCACAGCTAACGCTGCCCCCCAGCTTCGTGTCATCCGCAAACTTGGAGATGTTGCATTCAATTCCCTCGTCCAAATCATTAATATATATCGTAAATAACTGGGGTCCCAGCACTGAGCCTTGCGGTACCCCACTAGTCACTGCTTGCCATTGTGAAAATGACCCGTTTACTCCCACTCTTTGCTTCCTGTCTGCCAGCCAGTTCTCTATCGACATCAATACTGAACCCCCAATACCGTGTGCTTTAAGTTTGTATACTAATCTCTTATGTGGGACCTTGTCGAAAGACTTCTGAAAGTCCAGATATAACACATCCACTGGTTCTCCCTTATCCACTCTACTAGTTACATCCTAGAAAAATTCTATAAGATTCGTCAGACATGATTTACCTTTCATAAATCCATGCTGACTTTGTCCAATGATTTCACCACTTTCCAAATGTGCTGCTATCCCATCTTTAATAACTGATTCTAGCAGTTTCCCCACTACCGATGTTAGACTAACTGGTCTGTATTTCCCCGTTTTCTCTCTCCCTCCCTTTTTAAAAAGTGGGGTTACATTAGCTACCCTCCAATCCTCGGGAACTACTCCAGAATCTAAAGAGTTTTGAAAAATTATCACTAATGCATCCACTATTTCTGGGGCTACTTCCTTAAGTACTTTGGGATGCAGCCCATCTGGCCCTGGGGATTTATCGGCCTTTAATCCATTCAATTTACCTAACACCACTTCACGGCTAACCTGGATTTCACTCAGTTCCTCCATCTCATTTGACCCCCGGTCCCCTGCTATTTCCGGCAGATTATTTATGTCTTCCTTAGTGAAGACAGAACCAAAGTAGTTATTCAATTGGTCTGCCATGTCCTTGTTCCCCATGATCAATTCACCTGTTTCTGACTGCGAGGGACCTACATTTGTTTTAACTAATCTTTTTCTCTTCACATAGCTATAAAAGCTTTTGCAGTCAGTTTTTATGTTCCCTGCCAGTTTTCTTTCATAATCTATTTTCCCTTTCCTAATTAAGCCCTTTGTCCTCCTCTGCTGGACTCTGAATTTCTCCCAGTCCTCTTGTAGGCTGCTTTTTCTGGCTAATTTGTACACTTCATCTTTTGTTTTGATACTATCCCTGATTTCCCTTGTTATCCATGGATGCACTACCTTCCCTGATTTATTTTTTTGCCAAACTGGGATGAACAATTGTTGTAGTTCATCCATGCAGTCATTAAATGCCTTCCATTGCATATCCACCGTCAACACATTAAGAATCAATTGACAGTCTATCTTGGCCAATTCACGTCTCATACCCTCAAAGTTACCTTTCTTTAAGTTCAGGACCCTTGATATGAAACCAAAATCTCTCATATAGACAATAGGTGCAGGAGTAGGCCATTTGGCCCTTCGAGCCAGCACCGCCATTCAATATGAAAATATCCAAAGAACCGGCCTCCACCGAGGCAGAGAATTCCACAGACTCACAACTCTCTGTGTGAAAAAGATTCTCATTGGGATTATTTTTCAACAGAAGTGTTTAAACAGCAGTCCCGAACTACTATCTACTTCGATGGTGACCCTCGGACTATCCTTGTTCGGACATTGCTGGCTTTACCTTGCACTAAACGTTATTCCCTTATCATGTATCTATACGCTGGAAATGGCTCGTTTGTAATCATGTAATGTCTTTCCGCTGACTGTATAGCACGCAACAAAGGTTTTTCACTGCACCTCGTTACATGTGGCAATAAACTAAACTGAACTGAAACTACAAGTTTCAAATGCTACACCTGAGGAAATGGTTGAAGTTCCTGTTAAAATAACACCGGAAGCAGAGAATGCAACTTTTTTGAATGGGGTTTCACTTGACTTGAGCATCTTCTGATCAGGGGCAGCATTGATTATTAAATCGGCAGAACATTAGACGCGATGGCCTCCTCTTTCCTCTTTGAGTCCCTACCAAGGTTAGAAGAGATTACGGAATGTTTGGCTTGTATGTTCCAAGATTACTGAGTGGAGGAAAATTTGAACATGATGATAGGACTACACTCATCAATTGCTCTAATGTTCGTCACGTTATCTTTTAATCACTTAATTAAAAAAATGTTTTTTATCAGTTTTAGATGAGCAGTTACCTGAAATGTGCTTTGCAGTTTAAATATCAAGGACTTTGTATCAGGCACATTGACAATCAGATGGCATTCTTGTGCTTGCATGAATTATCCTGCCTACAGCAGTTTTAAGCAAAAGCACAAATGACTCAAGTAAAATGCGTGGATAGGGGGAGGATTGCAGCCTGCAAGTGACGTTCGTTGGAGAGACTGCACTATTTTTGACAGCAGTGTAACATGTTGTGCACTGTAAAGGGTAATCGGTGTCTTTAAAATGTCACAATATCAAAACCTCCGACTTCCATGGGAGCTACAAGTGTCGTGAAAAATCATCACCGTTACATTGGCGGCACGGTGGCGCAGCTGTAGAGTTGCTGACTTACAGCGCCAGAGACCAGGGTTCCATCCTGACTACGGGTGTTTGTCTGTACATTATACAGAATCGGTACACGATGACAATGATAAAACTAAACCTGGATCTGTATTTGTATCTTGACGTGTAATCACCATCACTGGTTGTCGCTTACATTAGGAGGGTCATGTGCAAAGTCGCAATTAAATATTAAAGTGGGCCTTAGAGGTCAGCGACTTAATATCGATTGTTTCCGACTTGGCCTTGAAGGTCGTGACGTCGGGTGCAGTGTGAATGTCATGGTGGAGATGATTCCATTTGCGAATTGTCTTTGGGTACAGCCTGATGTAACATCAAGTCAAGTTTATTTGTCACATACACATACGAGATGTGCAGTGAAATGAAAGTGGCAATGCTCGCGGACTTTTGTGCAAAAGACAAACAACAAAACACCAAACAAATTATAAACACAATCATAACACACATGACACACACATAACACACATATTTGATGTAACATATAATTCATCTTCCCAAAAGAACATTGAAAATATTGATTATTGGGGTTATTGATAGGGGACGATCAGTCATGATCACATTGAATGGCGGTGCTGGCTCGAAGGGCCGAATGGGTTCCCCCTGCACCTATTTTCAATGTTTCTATGAAAATCTGGATTAATCTTCATTAAAGGCAGAAAAGTCTGGAAATACCGGTAGCATCTGTGGAAAGAGAAAAACAGAGCGGACTATTCGTCAAAAATCTTTCATCATAACAGAGAGGGAGAAAAAATAAGCTAACTGAGATGGTGGGGTAGGGTGTGTCTCCAATGAGATAAACCGGGGTGACTGGATCTATACTGTACTTTCTGTAGCCCCATCAGTCGACTGATGGTTGAAAAAGTGGCATTTGTTATTTCAAAACTGAGACTGATCATTAGAAAATGCAGGAAGGAACTGCAGATGCTAGTTTACACTGAAGATAGATACAAAAAGCTGGACTAAATCACCGGGTCAGGCAGCATCTCTGGAGAAAAAGGATAGGTGACGTTCGGGGCAAGAGGGTCTGAAGAAGGGTCTCGACCTGAATAAGTTACCTATTCTTTTTCCTATTCCTTTTCTCCAGAGATGTTGTGTGATCCGCTGAATTACTCCAGCTTTTTGTATCTATCTTCTGATCAATAGAAAGTTGCTAAGTTAGATGGAGATCCATCATGGCAGAACAATTTTAAGAGATTGAGTAGCCTGCTCCTGTTCCCGGCCAAGCAATTTGCCATCCATCCACTTGGGAGCAACTGTGATTAACTTTGGTTGGTCTCTGAAGAAAAAGAAAATCCTTAATGTTTCACAAAACAACTGAGACCACATTGTACTGGGTGCTTGCAAATGTACTCAGGAAGGCCGACAGCATCCATAAAGACTCCTCACACCCTTGTAATGGACTGTTCGAACTACTTCCCTCCGGCAGACGTTACAAGGCCTTCTACGCCCGAACCTCCAGACTCAGAAACAGCTTGATTCCCAGAGCTATAGCAGCTCTGAACCAGCCCTGCTGAGTGCCCCCCATCCCACCTGGACTGTCTCCCTCGGATGGTCACGTCGCACAGACAAATCTGCACTTTAGTCTGTTTGAACTGTTTTGACTATTTTACTGTTGTAATGTTCTTTTTACAAACCATGTTCTCGGGGTATCTAAATCTAAATTTTATTAGTTATTAAGTTATGACATCGGATGGAAGCTGCATACCAAATCTCGTTGCGCTTATGTGCAATGACAATACAATAAAATATTATTATTATTATTATTATTATTACTTTATATGGAACTGGGCAATTAGTTTAATCTAGTGATTTATGGGGTTTTTTGCTGTGTCTGTTCCTCGAAATATTTTCCTGTTTTACCTTTTTTTATTTTTGCTTTTAAACATTGTAGACATGCCCAGGGCCACCAAGACCATGTAAGGGTCTTGCTCTGTGCAACTATGTTAGCAAGTTCACAGGTGAGTTTTGTTTTCAACAGTCTACTTTGGAAGCATTGGAATAGTGGATTGGATATATGAAAAGTCCAAAGGTTTAGCTTGCATATTGTTGGAACTAAATTTGCAATGAACCAGGTGGGAATGGCACAGTGGGGCAGCGGTAGAGTTGCTGCCTTACAGCGCCAGGGACCCGGGTTCGATCCTGATTACGGGTGCTGTCTTTACGGAGTTTGTACGTTCTCCCTGTGACCATGTGGGTTTTCTCTAGGTGCTCCGGTTTCCTCCCACACGACAAAGACGTACAGGTTTGTAGGTTAATTGGCTTCTGTAAATTGTAAATTGGCCCTAGTGTGTAGGGTAGTGCTAGTGAAGGTGGTGATCGCTGGTCAGTGTGGACTCGGTGGGCCAAAGGACCTCTTTCCGCGCTGTATTTCTAAAATCTAAAGAACAATTTCTATCTCAATAATCTTTTTTTTTGTCTCCTCATAGTGCTGGACACCGCTGGTCAAGAGGAATTCAGTGCGATGAGAGAGCAATACATGAGGACAGGAGATGGGTTTCTCATAGTCTATTCAGTCACGGACAAGGCCAGCTTTGAACATGTGGACAGGTTTCACCAGCTCATCCTTCGAGTCAAAGACAGGTACGTCTCTGTAATGTTGCGCGAGTCCTGCTTCCTTGAACTCCATGGCCTCGTCTTAAATTGTCAGCATATGGACTTTTTAATGTAACAATTTAATCTTTCTTTAGTCTGCTGCTTCAAATATATCCATTCAAACGTTTCCACGCATCTCACTGGATGTTTCAAAGATCTTATCAATTTATGATATGTATATAATACATAAGACATTGAGGCAGAATTAGGCCATTCGGCCCATCTAGTCTACTGTCATTTAATCATGGCTGCTCAATGTTTCCCTCCCAACCCCATTCCCGTGCCTTCTCCCTGTAACCCTTGACACCCTTACTAATCAAGAATCTATCCATCTCTGCTTTATGAATCCCCAATGCCCAGGCCTTCACAGTCATCTGCAGCAATTAATTCCACGGATTCACCACCCTCTGGCTTAAGAAATTCCTCCTCATGTCCATTCTAAGAAATTCCTCCATATCTCACTCAGAATCTTATTGTAATGGTGGAACGGCAGCAGTAGAATTGTCCACTGCAGGCTCCCACACAGCAGTGTAAGAGTGAAGGTGGACAAAAGTGCCGGAGAAACTCAGTGGGTGAGGCAGCATGTATGGAGCGAAGGAATAGGCTTCCTGTCCTGGGCAGATCAGTCCGCAAACCAGATTGTGATGCTGCCGGATAAGATGCTTTCTACGGCCCCAGAGTAGAAGCACTGAAGGATCCTCAGAGAGACTCTGAATTTCCTCAGCTGCCTGTGGTAAAGGCGCTTGCCTTGCCTTACTCACCAGTGCGGCAGTGTGTGTTGTCCATGTCAGATCCTCTGTGGTGTGGACTCCATCGGGCGACAGATAGCACAATGGGCTAAGAGTTCGGCTGGCGACCGGAAGGTAGCCGGTTCAAATCCCGCTTGGAGTGCATACTGTCGTTGTGTCCTTGGGCAAGACACTTCACCCACCTTTGCCTGTAATGGAATGTAATTACGGCGGCAGGCGCGGGCACACCGCGACGCCCTGTGTCTCCCTTTCAAGGGAGATGCTAAAAATGCATTTCGTTGTCTCTGTACTGTACACTGACAATGACAATAAATTGAATCATTTCATTTTTTTTTTTTTTCATTTCATTTCATTTCATTCCCAGGTATTTAAAGCAGTTCGCCCTATACAGAGTGGTCCCATTTATCTCCAGTGGCTTGTACGTCCTCGGATGTTGTGCCCTTCTAAAGTCCGCAATCAGCTCCTTAGTTTTTTGTGACAATCAAGAGGAGGCTGTTGGCCTGATACCAGAGTGCTGGATCAGCCACCTCCTCACGGTAGGCCCTCCCATCGTTATCAGAGATCAGGCTTGGCGTCAATGGCGGCACGCTGGCGCCGCGACGGAGTTGCTGCATTTCAGCACATACAGCGCCAGAGACCCGCATTCAGTCCTGGCTTAGGGTGCTTGTCTTATGGAGTTTGTCCGTTCTCCCCCTGACTTGTGTGGGTTTTCTCCGAGAGCTTCGATTTCCTCCCACACTGAACTAAACTCTGAAGAAGGGGTATCGACCCGAAACGTCCCCATTCCTTCCCTCCAGAGATGCTGCCTGTGCCTCTGAGTTACTCCAGCCTTTTGTGTCTAACTTCAGAGAGAAAACAAGTTAGTTAAAAGTAGCAGCGAAGATGGAGGAGGGTTAGTTAGAATGAAGGGAATATATTAGATATAGGGAGGCCACATGAATAAATGTAGCAGTTGGAAGCACATTATGCTTCTTTGTGTGGGCGATGTATTCCTTAAAACAAAGCTGTGAACTTGTCTGACAGGCTGGATGTGCAGATAGTAAGGTAAAAATATTGTGCCAAAACTGACGATAGGCATATATAGCGAGTCCTTGCCCTGGGTCTGTACTCACTGGAGTTTAGAAGGTTGAGGGAGAACCTCATTGAAACTTACCGAATAGTGAAAAGCCTGGATAGCGTGGATATGGAGAGGATGTTTCCACTAGTGGCCAGAGGTCATACTCAGAATAAAAGGACGTACCTATAGAAAGGAGATGAGGAGGGATTTGTTTACTCAAAGGATGATGAATCTGTGGAATTCATTGCTACTGATGGCAGTGGAGGTCAAGTCAATAGATATCTTTAAGGCAGAGATTGATAGATTCTTGATTAGTGTGAATGTCAGGGGTTATGGGGAGAAGGCAGGAGAATGGAGTTGAGAGGGAACGATAGATCAGCCATGATTAAATGGTGGAGTAGACTTGAGGGGCCGAATGGCCGAATTCTGCTGCTATTACTTATAAATGAGGTCACCCGGCTGATTAAACTCACACCCTCCAAAGAAAAGCTTTCCAGACCCATCTCAACATAGTGGTAGTGTGGCGCATAGTGGCACAGTGGCGGAGTGGTAGAGCTGTGGCCTCACAGCGCCAGAGACCCGGTGCGATCCCGACCTTGTGTACTTTCTGTGTGGAGTTTCCCTGTGACTTCCTGGGTTTCCTTAAGGGCCTGTCCCACGAGCATGCGACCTGCATGCGGCAAGCACGACCAAACCGGAAGCGGGGGCCGCGCGGAGGTCGAGTGAGTGACGTGAAGTTCGAGCGAAATCCGCGGGAAGTTCACGTGTGACCTACGGCGTCAAGACGGTGCGCATGCCCGTCGAGGCGGTGCGCACGGTGTCAGGCGGCTGCGGGCCGGCAGGCCGTTGCCGCGCGGAATTTTTGAACATCTCTAAACTAAACCGACATTGGACAATTATCCTACCAGCGCATCCTTGGGATGGGGATGGAAACTGGCACATTCGGAGGAAGCCGACATGCTCACAGGGGAAATGTATAAATTGCACACCGACAGCACCCGAGGTCGGGATTAAACTTGGTTTGAGGCAGCTATGAGGCAGCAGCACAAACTAATGTGTCCCCATACCGCTCATTGACTTACTATTCCAAAGAAAAAGAACCTTGGATTTTACCATCATTTCTATGCCAATCTTGACAAGATTAGAGTTCCCCATGGCTTCACTTTCCATCCTATTCAATGGATCATCAATCACACATTTATGTGAGCTCCATCATCAGTCACATATTCCTCTCCTCAGGGATTGCTCCCTTCTCCCTCCCTGCAGCCTCCTGATTTATCTTTCCCTCTCAATCCCATTCTCCTGCTTCCTCCCCATAACTTCTGACACCCGTATTAATCAAGAAAGTACTCTATTTATGCCAACTATTGATATGAATTTATGATAAGGAAGTTCAGTTGAGGCCTCTGAGTCAGAAAGTCATTGGGGCTTATAATAGAAGTGGTTTTCCAAGTTAAAGCAAAAAGTACACAAAATTTATTATTGCATGCGCAGGCTTAAAGTTGGAGAGCCTTATGGGCCTGTCCCACTTAGGCGACTGCCAGAGACTAGTTTTAATGGAATTCACCTACGACACCTGGCGACAACCTACGACAACACCTATGTCAACCTATGACAACATACAACAGGAAAAATTGTCGCCACTGTCGCTGAAAAATGTTCAACATGTTGAAAATTTTGTGGCAGTCGCCTGTAGTCGTCCAAAAAATCACCGGTGGGACCAGGCCCATTATTCTTTGTTTGGCTTTGACTGGAAACATTGTTTGGCTGAAAGAAGGCCAAGACTGACAGAAATCTATACTTGCCAACATAATGGATTATATCTTACACAGTTAAGCATCTGATTTATTTTAATGCAGTATGATTTGACCACAAACTAGCTAAATTGCTTTGATAATTTGGGAGCTCTGTGAAAGATTTGAGTGCCTTTTATAATTGTGCCATCAGCTTTCAATGACCCAATCCTGACAGCAGGCTATGATAACAGTCGAGTACGGCCATTCCTGGATATCGCCAATAAAACCGCTCAGTGCAGTATAACTTAATAATGTTCAAATGGTTCATTGTATATGGTTATCATTAAAAAAGAAAGACCCAAATTTACAATGTGCATTTTACATCCCTGACAGAATGTTTCAGAATGTTTCAATTCAGTACCTTTGAAGTGTAGTCACAGGGTCCGCCCTGATTCGACGAATGCAATCAACCTGGCATGCACAATCAAATAAGATCAAATAGAACAAGTTGTCCGACTACTTTAGGCTGTGCACGCCAAACGCAAGAAGAAGTGTAGTCACTATAATAAACCAGCCAATTTATATACAGCAATCTCCCACAAACAACAATGAGATAATGTGCTAACAGTCTGTTTTAAATGTTGATTCAAGGATAAATATTGGCCAGTGATAACACCCCGACTTCTACAGAATAGTAGAAAAGGATATTTTATTACATCCATCCAAGAGAGCAGACTGGGTATTGATTTAATGGCTGAACCAAAACTAAGCACCTTTGACAAAGCAGCCCTCCTTCAGCACTGCACCATGGACATTTTTCCGTGCTCATATCTTAGAAGTGGGAGTTGAACCAAGAATCAGAGGAATCTCAGCAGAGAGGATGCTACCAACTGACTTACTGCCATCATCTGTTTAAGAAGGAACTGCAGATGCTGGAAAATCGAAGGTAGACAAAAATGCTGGAGAAACTCAGCGGGTGAGGCAGCATCTATGGAGCGAAGGAAATAGGCGGCGTTTCGGGTCGAGACCCTTCTTCAGACTGATGTGAGGATGGGGGGGGGGGCGGGCGGGAAGAAGAAAGGAAGAGGCGGAGACAGTGGGCTGTGGGAGAGCTCGTTTTCGTTGCATTTATAGCATTTCGTTGTCTCTGTACTGTACACTGACAATGACAATTAAAATTGAATCTGAATCTGAATCTGAGCTGCCCTTGTTACGAGTGGGGGATGGGGAGTGAGATCAGAGTTACGGCGTATAGAAGAGACCCTGGTGAGAGCCTCATCTATAGTGGAAGAGGGGAACCCCTGTTCCCTAAAGAATGAGGACATCTCCGATGCCCTGGTTTGGAACACCATATCCTGGATGCAGATGCGGCGTAAACGGAGGAATTGGGAGTAGGGGATAGAGCCCTTAAAGGAAGCAGGGTGGGAAGAAGTGTAGTCCAGATAGCCATGGGAGTCGGTGGGTTTATAGTAGATGTGGGTCAGTAGTCTATCACCTGCGATGGAGAGAGTGGGGTCTAGAAACAGTAGGGAGAGGTTGGAAATGGTCCAGGTGTATTTCAGTGCCGGATGGAAGTTAGTGGTGAAATGGATGGCCAGTGAGTTGTGTATGGGTGTAGGAGGTGGCACCAATGCAGTTGTCGCTGTAGCGGAGGTAGAGTTCAGGAATAGGGCCATGGTACGCCTCGAACAAAGATCTACAAAGTGGCAGGCATAGCTTGGGCCCATAGCTACGCCTTGGGCTTCTTTCCACTCCCCTTCCCAGCTCTCCCACAGCCCACTGTCTCCAGCTCTTCCTTTCTTCTTCCTGTCCCCGCCGCCCTCCCCACCCTCACAGTCTGAAGAAGGGCCTCGACCCGAAACGTCACCTATTTCCTTCAAGCTCCATAGATGCTGCCTCATCCGCTGAGTTTCTGCAAAAGACAAACAACCAACCAAACAAATTATTTGCCACTCGTGTTTCTGGTTGTATCATTAACTAATAGAACGATTAACAGCATTTGTTATCCACTCAGTAGATGGTACCAGCAATTGTACCAGCCTGCACTGCAGAGTAACACAATAGGCCTTTCCATTAATCTGCAACTGTGAAACCACTGAACAAACACAAAATGCTGGAGTAACTCTGCAGGACACGCAGCATCTCTGGAGAGAAGGAATGGGTGACGTTGCAGGTCGAGACCCTTCTTCACGAGTGATTTTTCAGTCTGAAGAAGGGTCTCAATCCGAAATGTCACCCATTCCTTCTCCCCAGAGATGCTGCCGGTCTCGCTGAATTCATAGAAACATAGAAAATAGGTGCAGGAGTAGGCCATTCGGCCTTTCGAGCCTGTACCGGCAATCAATATGATCATGGCTGATCATCCAACTCAGTATCCTGTACCTGCCTTCTCTCCATACCCCCTGATCCTTTAGCCACAAGGGCCACAACTCCCTCTTAAATATAGCCAATGAACTGGCCTCAACTACCTTCTGTGGCAGAGAGTTCCACAGATTCACCACTCTGTGTGAATTCATTCAGCATTTTGTGTCTATCTTCGATTTAAACCAGCATCTGCTGTTCCTTCCCACACATTTTGTCTGAATTGTTGAACTTGTTTGATTGAATTATGAAGTTAAATATATTTTTGCTGATGCAGAAGACATTCAAATCCACTTCCAATCTTTTCGAGAAGGCATTTGAGATGTTTTTTTACGTGTAACATGTTCTGTAAACTTTGACAAACTATTTGACTTTATGAATGAGGAAGGTGGTCAGTGGTTTGACTTGTATTGTTGAACGTAATGTTTAATGTTGGTCCCTGTCCAACTATTGCAGGGAGTCTTTCCCCATGATCCTGGTGGCCAACAAGGTTGACTTAATGCACTTGCAGAAGGTCACAAGCGACCAAGGAAGAGAGATGGCAGCCAAATACAATGTAAGTATTGTCAAAGGAAACTTTGTTCAGCATTTTCTGTGTTAGATAGGACTGCAGAAGCTATCCTTTTATTAATAAGTAACATTACCTTGCCCTGTGTAAGAGGTGTTCTTCAATAGGAAACCCAGATACTGCCATGATTTATTTGTCTTCACCTTTGTTCTGGCCATGTTGTTTAATAAGGATGAACTTTTGGCACCTTGCAAGATGACTGAGGGCAAATTGGAAGGCCAGTCCTTCAGGGATCTTCTTCAGTATATTAACAGTTGATGAGATTGTTGTAGTTTAATTTGTATCAGGCCTAACTGTAAAACAAGCACTGCATCAGGACACACACTAGGTGCATACACATTCTCCTCTGCATCTTCGGAACTCTTCTCTGCCTCTCCTCAGTTTCTACCAATCTGTTATGTGCCCAGCTTATCTTTTAGTTTAGATAGACACAAAATGCTGGAATAACTCAGCGGGCCAGGCAACATCTCTGGGGAGAAGGAATGGGTAACGTTTCGGGTCGAGGCCCTTCTTCAGAGTTTAGTTTAGATTAGAGATACAGTGCGGAAACAGGCCCTTTGGCCCACGGACTCCATGTCGACCAGCGATCCCCGCACATGAACACCATCCTACACACCCCAGGGATAATTTTACCAGCCAATTAACTACAAACTTTTACATCTTTAGAGTTTGTGTGGAAACCGGAGCACCCGGAGAAAACCCACGTAGGTCTCAGGGAGAACGTACAAACTCCCTACAGATTGCACTCATAGTCGGGATCGAACCCGGGTCTCTGGCGCTGTAAGACAGTAACTCTACTGCTGCGCCACCGTGCCGCCCTTGTTAAAACTGATTTCTTTCTTAGATCCCATGTGTTGGGCATTTCTCTATGGAATTCCCAATTTTGTCACTAATCACGTTTTCCCACATACATCCACACTTGGGGTGATGGCCGCCTGTATCAAGGAAGTGGCAGTAACTTTTTGCCATTTCCATTAATGTTGATTACAAAAGTACTGGATGCAACGTGGTGGCTAATTTTTGTGACTCTTACCCCATTCCTGATGGCTGAGGCAATGTTACATAGTTCAGAACTTGCATTTCACATAGATGAACAGCCCAGTGGCGCAGCTGTAGAGTTGCGGCCTTACTGCACCAGAGACCCGGGTTCGATCCTGACTACAGGTACTGTCTGTACAGAGTTTATACGTTCTCCCCATGACTGCTTGGGTTTTCTCCAGGTGCTCCAGTTTCATCCTACACTCCAAAGATGTACAGGGTTGTAGGTTAATTGGCTTCGGTAAAATTGTAAATTGTTCCTTGTGTGCAGGATAGTGCTAGTGTATGGGGTGATCGCTGGTTGGTGCGGACTTGGTTGACTGATGGGCCTGTTTGCGTGCTGTATCTATAAACTAAACTTAACTAAACTTATGGTAGACAAAAATGCTAGAGAAACTCAGCGGGTGCGGCAGCATCTATGGAGCGATGGAAATAGGCAACATTTCGGGCCGAAACCCTTCTTCAGACTGAAGCGGGGGAGGGGCGAGAAGAAGAAAGGAAGAGGAGGAGCCTGAGGATTGAGGGAGAGCTGAGAAGGGAGGAGACAGCAAAGGTTACCGGAAATTGGAGAAGACAATGTTCAAGCCACTGGGGTGCAGACTTCCCAAGCGGAAAATGAGGTGCTGCTCCTCCGATTTCCGGTGGTGCTCACTCTGGCCATGGAGGAGGCCCAAGACAGAAAGGTCGGATTCGGAATGGGAGGGGGAGTTGAAGTGCTGAGCCACAGGGAGATCAGGTTGGTTAATGCGGACCGAGCGGAGGTGTTCGGCGAAACGATCACCAAGCCTACGCTTGGTCTCACCGATGTAGATCAGCTGGCATCTAGAGCAGCGGATGCAATAGATGAGGTTGGAGGAGATGCAGGTAAACCTCTGTCGCACCTGGAACGACTGCTTGGTCCTTGAATGGAGTCGAGGGGGGAGGTAAAGCGACACGTGTAGCATCTCATGCGGCTGCAAGGGAGAGTGCCCGGGGAGGGGGTGGTGCGGGTGGGAATCTTAAATAAGCTTATCATGTTTTACCATTCTGTGTCTCATTGTTAGAAATCAACAAATCTTTTTCTTTTGCCCAAGATACCTTACATCGAGACTAGTGCTAAGGATCCACCTCTGAATGTCGACAAAGCTTTTCATGATCTTGTCAGAGTCATAAGGTGGGTGCCTTCAACTTGATCATACTCCAGTGGTATCGTTCACTTTGTGTGTTCTGCATGAACTGTCAGAACCTTTCTGAAGCAAGGATAGTGCAATGAAAGGATGGTACTTATTCTCTGAGAACTTGTGGATGTTGTCACCAGTTTCGGGCGGCACAGTGGCGTGGCAGTAGGGTTGCTGCCTTACTGTAACAGACACCCGTGTTCAATCCTGACTACGGGTACTGCCTATACGGAGTTTGTACGTTCTCCCTTTGACTGTGTGGTGTTCCTCCGGGTTATCCGGTTTCCTCCCACATTCCAAAGACGTGCAGGTTTCTAGGTTAACGCGCCCCTATAAAATAAATGACCTCTAGTGTATGGGTGGTTGTTGGTTGGCATGGCCAAAGGGCCTGTTTCCATGCTGTATCTCTAAACTAAACTCAACGGAAAAATATTTCAAGGAATGTTTCTGCTAAGTTCAGACTTGTGAACAGTCCCTCATCGGCTAAAAGCGGGAATGGAAAATCAAATTTTTATTTTCCTTATTTTAATTTTTAAGCCTTGCACACATTGCAAGATAATCCCAGCCATTCAATTTTGACAGAATGTCCCATGAAGAACTTCCAACCGAGCTGTGTTTTGCTGTGACAGTGCCTCCTTCCTTGATTCAGCATTGAGAAAGACTATAATATATAAACAGGAATGCTGGAGAAACTCAGCGGGTGAAGTAACATCTAGGAGCGAAGGAATAGGCGACGTTTCGGGTCGAGACCCTTCTTCAGCAATGCTGCCTCACCCGCTGAGTTTCTCCAGCATTTTTGTCTACCTTCGATTTTTCCAGCATCTGCAGTTCTTTCTTAAACAAAATATATAAATGAGTTAATTCACTGAACAAATTTGGGTGTTACCATTATTTTTCATAATGGCTGCTTTTGACACATCTCCAAACGACATCATTATCTACACTCTGGGATTCCCTCCCCAACTTCCCCTATCCACCATTCTCCTTATAACAAAAAACAAACTGTCAAAACCTGCTCCTAAATATGTGACTTGGTATCAAATATTATCAGGGAGTGGCACAGCGGCACACCAGTAGAGTTGCTGCTTTACAGCGCCACAGACCCTGACTACAGAGACTGTCTTTACGGAGTTTGTACGTTCTCCCCGCAAACCAATGGGTTTTCTCCGGGTGCTCAGGTTTCCTCCTGCACTCCAAAGATGTACAGGTTTGTAGATTAATTAGGTACGGTAAAATTGTAAATTGTCCCTAGTGCGTAGGATAGTGTAATTATGCCCCTGTCCCACTTAGGAAACTTGAACGGAAACCTCTGGAGACTTTGCGTCCCACCCAAGGTTTCACTGCGGTTCCCGGAGGTTGCAGGTGGTTGCCGGAGGTTGCAGGTAGTGGAAGCACTACCCGGGGGTTTTTGTCAGTCACCCTACCTGCTTCCACTACCTGCAACCTCCAGCAACCACCTGCAACCTCCGGGAACCGCCCGGAAACCTTGGGTGGGGCGCAAAGTCTCCGGAGGTTTCCTTTCAGGTTTCCTAAGTGGGACAGGGGCATTAGTCTGCGGGGATCTCTGGTCGGCATGGACTCGGTGGGCAGTCTCTCTAAAACTAAAACTAAAGAGAATGCAGCTTATTATTGACTGCGTCTATCAGTATCAATTAACGGAGGTAGCTATTCTTTCCATATAAATAAAAAAAACAATCATTTATATAACGCCCTGGGTCAGAAATAGTTTTCAGCCCATAAAGTACATCTGGAGTGTAAATACTGTTGTTCCAGGCAGATGAGATATCAGTTTGTGGACAGCAACTCCCACAGACCTCAATGGCTCATAAGATTTTGTTTTTATTGGCTAAAGAAGAATATTGGCAAGGGCCCCAAGAAAACAGCCAGCTCATTTTCTCAATAACATATTGCGATTTTTTTTATTAGATGGATGGAGCATGAAATTTGTACCACCGTGCAAGTTAATAGTAATGCTTCAGGGAATGACATGTTCGTCCTTAAACTGTTAGGCACTGGACAATGTGACAGCTTAGATAGCAGTCATAGTCTCTTACAGCACTGAAACGTAGAAAATAGGTGCAGGAGTAGGCCATTCAGCCCTTCGAGTCAGCACCGCCATCCAGTATGATCATGGCTGATCATCCAAAATCAGTACCCTGTTCCTGCTTTTTCCCCATATCCCTTGATTCCGTTAGCCCTAAGAGCTATACCTACTCTCTCTTGAATGCATCCAGTGAATTGGTGCCCACTTCCTTCTGTGGCAGAGAATTGCACAGATTCACAACTCTTTGGGTAAAAAAGGGTGAAACCGGCCCCTATGCACAGCTTGCCCATGTCGTTCATTATAGGGGTCAAAAGGACCTCAAATTGTTTAATGATATTTCAGGTTTTGTCTTTGCAATATTATTTCCATCAATATTTGGTCAATGATTAAGCCGAGCACCACCAATCTTAATCAGAGTAACCTCAAGATTTGATGGACAAGGGAAACGTTAAATTTGAAATACTGGTAGACTGCTAAAGTGGGAGTTTTAGTTTATTTTGTTTTTACCATTACCCATGCCTACTGATCACCTTGCTAGAGTGCCCATTTTAGCGTTCATTAACGCCACCCTGGATGAGGGTTCAAATAATTAGTAAGTTCGTACCTCAGTGAAGATAGTTATCTTAAATAGCAGAGGATCTTGATCATTTCAGGTTTTGGGCTTGTGAATGGTAGTGGTCTTGCGGGTAGATCAAACCAGGACAGGACCTACACAGTGAATGGTAGGGTCTTTGGGAGTATTGTAGAGTGGAGGGATCCGAGAGTACAGGTACATTGTTCGCTGAAAGTGAGCAGCTAAAGAGCATGTTAAAGAAGGTTTTTGATACATTGGCCTTCATCAGTCATGGCATTGAATATTGAAGTTGGGACATTATGTTAGAGTTGCAGAAGTCGTTGGTGAGGCCACATTTGGAGTATTGAGTTCAGTTTTGGTCACCCTACCAGAGGAAGGATATCATTAAGCTGGAATGAGTGTAGAGAAGATTAATGAGTATGTTGCCAGGACTCGTGGGCCTGAACTAATGGGAAAAGTTGTGCAGGCTAAGATGTTATATCTTGGAGCACAAGGTGGCTGAAGGGTGATCGTAGAGAGGTGTACAAAAGCATGAAGGGAATAGATTGGGTGAATGCACAGAGTCTTTTACCCAAGGTAGGGGAATCAAGAACCAGAGGATATAGCTTTAAGATGAGGGGGTAAGATTTTAGATGAACGGCGTCTCTTGCCCAGAGTATGTAAATTGAGGAGAAGGGGAAAAGGAAAAGATTTAATAGGAGTCTGAGGGGTAACATTTTCACATAAGGCATGGTGGGTGTAAGGAACAAGCTGCCAGAGATAGTTGAGGCAGGGACTAACTATCCCAAAGTTTAAGAAACAGTTAGACAGGTACATGGATCAGACAGGTTTGGAGGGATATGGACCAAATGTGGGCAGGTGGGACCAGTGTAGCTGGAACATGTTGACAGGTGTGGGCAAGTTGGGCCGAAGGGCCTGTTTCCATGCTGTATCACTCTATGACTCTATGAAAAACCTGAGGGGCAACCTTTTCACTCAGAGTCTTGGGGATATATGGAATGAGCTGCCAGTGGAGGTAGTTGAGGCAAGGTACATTAGCAGCATTTTAAAAAGACATGGACAGATACATGGATAGGAATGGTGATGGGCCAAATGCATGCAGATGGGACTAGCTTAGATGCGGCATCTTGGTTGGCATGGACAAGTTGGGCTGAATGGCCTGTTTCTTAAGGGGTTGGACAGGCTAGATGCAGGAAGATTGTTTCCGATGTTGGGGAAGTCCAGAACAAGGGGTCACAGTTTAAGGATAAGGGGGAAATCCTTTAGGACCGAGATGAGGAAAACATTTTTCACACAGAGAGTGGTGAATCTCTGGAATCCTCTGCAACAGAAGGTAGTTGAGGCCAGTTTGTTGGCTATATTTAAGAGGGAGTTAGATGTGGCCCTTGTGGCTAAAGGGATCAGGGGGTATGGAGAGAAGGCAGGTACGGGACACTGAGTTGGATGATCAGCCATGATCATATTGAATGGCGGTGCAGGCTCGAAGGGCCGAATGGCCTACTCCTGCACCTATTTTCTATGTTTCTATGTTTCATGCTATTTGACTATAACATTATATTATATGACGTGCCGTTTCTTTCCAAATAGGCAACAAATACCGGAGAAGAGCCAGAAAAAGAAAAAGAAAACAAAATGGCGTGGGGACAGAACAGCTGGTTCAAACAAACTGCAGTGCTCAGTCATGTGAGCAGCCTCTCGCCTACTTGAAAGCTGCTATTGTTCGACCTGAAAGCACATCGCAACCAGTGCTAAGTTATGTACCGCCTGTCTGTGTCACAAGGACATTTGAGCCTGTGCACAGTCGCCAGTGTTATTTATAGTATGAGAGAGCATTCTTCCCTCCGGAGCAGATTTGCACACTTGATTACAGCGACCAATCTTGTGAAATGCAAAGTCCCTGTTCAGCACCTCACCGGACTCCAGTGGAACTGAACTTGGAAGCAAAGCCACTTTGAAGAAAAGACTTGTTTTGTTTTTGTGTTGTTTTGTTTCCTTTCACTTTCGAGCCATGTATCGGACTAAGTAGCTCCACCAGGCTGAGTTACTGTGCATCTATGCTCGTGAGCAGTGTGCGGCACCTTGACTTCTTTAACTGAGACACGGGGCAGTGTCGTGGAAACGAGGAGTAAGGGGAGACTGGGATGTGAATGAGAGAATTAAATCCATTGTTAGCTGCCTCCTGGAGATTGCATCCAAATCGACGTGAAACAACTTTGTTGGCCACAAAATGAACGACTGTAGTTCCTTTTATATATACACACACATACATGCACACTTGAATGTATAAAGACGGCATTGTAAAGAGTTTGGCCACACAAGGGTCCACTGTCTTCAACCAGCTACACCTGGGGGAGACCCTCAAAGAGGTGGAATAAAAGTGGCTTTTCCTTTTAGCAATGGTTACATTATCTGCACTTTTGTTAGGGTTTCATACCTATTTTATATGTGCGTTCTCTGTTAAACCTGTACTGCAACTGTGTTTTTTTTTTAAGTCAGTGTTTGGGTAAATGGCACCTTCTTTTTCTTGTACCATGCATGCAAAAAGAGACGTTTCTAACTGATCAGAAAAGGAAATTCTCTCCCCCTTCCCAGTGCAGGAAATAAAAATCGTCGTTGTCATGTCAGGCTCAGCAAGCCATTGCCCTGTCCATGATGAACAAAGTCAAACTAAGTTTGAGAATAGGCAAGGTGGATGTGGCTCTACTCATTAGAGCACAGCATGACTGGAGTACACTTCCAATTGTTTGAGTTCAACTTTCAGTTCTGCCTTTTCTTTGCATTGCAAATATTGGGAACTTGATCGTTCTTAACGTCAGCAGGGGATGTCCTGTTGGATTGATGGCAGGAAATGCGCATTGAACCAGCTACCCAGCTAACTCTCTCTTTATATGACGTTTGTAATCGCTGATTAAACCTTTGGCTGTTTTCCTTCCGGAGTTCACATTCCAATCAGATCCTTTTGGATTGATCATTTTATGCAGTGAATGTTTGCTGATCTTTTTTCTATTACCATTGGAAGTGACTCCAGGGTCTTGTCCGGGTTAGTAACAACATGCGATGTCTTGTGAGAAGAGCTGTATCAGTTTTTTCCCTGGGGCTGGAAACATTCCAGAGATGCCCAACCTTTTTACCCTTGAAGCCATTGATTGTGAAGCCATGTAATTGCGATTGAACTGCTACAGGCAGGAATAGAATCACAAGCAAAGTGTGTAGGAGGGAACTGCAGGTGCTGGTTTACACCAAAGATGGACAAATGTTGGAGTAACTCAGGCATCTCTGGAGAGAAGGAATGGGTGACGTTTCAGATGGAGACCCTTCATGTTCCGTCACTGGGGCCCAGTTACAAAACAGCCTTGAAGCCAAGGGTTCTACCGCTCGAATGCTGGGAGCATTAACATTGCTGTTGACTAACTCTGGGTGAATTGATTTCAGCTGAGGAATGTTTTCTGTGTCTTGCACGGTAGCTGTTAGATGATTGACTGTCATTGCGTGCCCATTAAGGAACAAACACTAGTGAGTGATAAAGACATTGCAGGAGTGTTTCTGCCAGTGAAGCACTTTAAGTGTAGTTATTGTGGTGATGTAGATTAAGCCAGAGGTCAGTTTATGCATGGTGACTTCCTTAAACTGAAATAAAGATCTCATCAATCCATTGGTTGGTAATGATGAAGGAAAATGACATTTATTTGAACAGTGTAAGGTATCATTTATTTTTCACTAAAAAGGGCTATCTTTGTTTACTATCAAAATGGTGGCAACTCTGGCCTTCACTATACAGGGTTGTTACCTTAGATGATGTGCTCAGGCCAGTGGAGCAGTGTTCTAAGCAGTGACCATTTGACTGAGGTGGGAGTGAAGTCTAACCAAGGTAGGTACCTCGATGAAACTTCAATGACTGGAGACACAACTCAAATCCGGCCTAGATTGATGAGGTAACTTTCATCTGCCCATTGACGGGAGTGGGAGGTTCTGACTGAAGTGAAGATAAACTGCCTCAAACCCTCTCCATAAGTGTCAGCATAAAATGGTCCCTAACTAAGCAGCTTTGCTCTGCACGATGATGTGATTTGGGGCGAGCATAGCTGTAAACTTTTTTTTTTCTGACATCAAAGTTGGAGCAGTTTGACTTGGTCCCAGTAACAAAGGTTGGGAACCAATCACTCAGTCGGTAAGAACCTGTACAGTTGCCACATATTCTGTGGCCAAACTGGTTCAAGGCTTGTGACATTGACACCTGTGTGGGTCAACGTTTTGCCTGCATCAGAAAAAATTGTCTACAGATGTTATGTATACAACCAAGCATTCTTTGCATTTTCAAAAGCCCACATGGTTAATCAGCTGACTTGAACTAATGGCACCACCCAGTCATTTGCTGCAGTATTTTAATGTAAGTCAGTATGTGATGCAAAACATCTTCAGAATGCCAACACAGCGCAATTTGGCAAATGCGTTTATGCATTGGTTGCAAAATAGTTCAAAGGGAATTCATGGGCAAATTCACAAAAATAAATATTTCTGGTTGAAATTCAGGACGTAGAGTTTAGCCACTTCAATATGTGGTACCAGAGAAGTTAAGGACTTGTCATTTTGGAATATATTTTAATTATACGATTACCATCTTGATGGTAGAGTCTGCAGAAGATCAGAATTTTCTTCCTTTGCCCCCCACTACCACGTTCGTTTCTCACAGCAGACTGGTTTGGTGAAAATTGGTGACATTTCTGAGTTTACCACAGAACCACGTGAAGGGCAATGTACAGTGAATTCAAATGATTTCCAGGTTAACTGCTGTACTTAATATTAAACTGAACCTTGGATTTCTTGTGTGTTAATTTGTATAATGTGACCTTGATTGCAGCAAAAAAAAAAAGTTTTAAACAAGTTTTAATAAAATTCTAAGTGGAAAACTGTCATTTGCAATATTGCTTTGAGAACGATATGCATGTGGAGAAATAGTTTGTGTGGATAAACTCTACGTCTTGAATTACGACCAAAATTATTAATATTTGTGAATTTACCCATAATATCAAGTTTACAGTCTGAAATGCCATTGACTGGATTTTCACTGTTCAGTATGAGAAGGGAGTGAGTTCAGCAACTTAAGGCAACTGGCTTTCACTTTTTGTACCAGGACTGACAATTTCTGGTGTCGCTAATCCACCTGTAACACTGGCTGCGTTTCCTGCCTCCACAAGACCAGGCCCCTCCTACCATTCTGCATTTTTCACAGCTTTTACATGTCCACTTATTCCTGTTCTTTCTTTCAAACCCATCAATTAGTCATTAGTTTATCACCAGAACAACCCCAGCTTCGTATTATCGAAAGGATTCCCCTTTGTTCGATCTATCCCTTCCCCCCTCTCTCGGTGCACCTTGAAATTTCTCACCGTTTCCATTGTGGGAGCAAAAATGCAAAAGGCCAAGCGGGAATTGGTGTTCGAAGTTACGGATGAGTATTTCCTAAGTATTTCTTAAAACTGGTGAGCACCAGGAGGCCAGCCAATGCTGATATCCTGAGCACGACTTTGGCACAGCTTTTATATTCTCGGATGACAAGATTACACAGACACTTGATTAAGAGTAAAACGAGGTCTAGATTACAGAATGGAGCTCAGTTGATAAGATTACACTAAAAGCACGATTAAAGGCCTGTCCCACGAGCATGCGACCTGTATGCGGCAAGCGCGACCTAAAGGGCCGGACCCAGCAGCATGCGCCTGCATGCGGCAAGCGCGACCAAACCAGAAGTGGGGGCCGTGCGGAGGTCGAGTGGGTGAAATGAAGTTGGAGCAAAGTCCGCTCGATGTCGGGACCAGCTCCGCACAACTCCATACGGCTCTGGCGATTTAAGTGGGACCAGCACGGCGGGGCCGTACGGCTCAAGCGACCACGTTAGGTCGCGCTTGCCGCATGGAGTCACACAGGCCCTTGCCACTAAAACAAAAGGTCTTGATTACAGAATGGAGCTTACAGAAAGTCTTAATTAGGTAACAAATCGAATAAAATGATTATGTAACTTTGTTGACAGTAGGTCTAATTGTCAGTTACAATGATTGGTGCACGCTCTAACATAATCAATGAGGTTCCTGAAACTTGAGTGTCGTCATTGCTGCATTCCATGCCTCTACTTGTAAACTTTGTCTGCGGTTCCCCGTCACCACATTAGTACAATCCACATCCCTATTTACTAATTATTAGCCCTCACTATTTTTTCCACTGTTCTACAACATCCAACATGTTAAAGATATTGTGACCTGAAACACAAAACGGCTTCAACAGATGCTGACTGATCTTTTGAATGTTTTCAGCAATTTTTGAAAAATATATTTAATTGAGAATTATTGTCTGTGCAGTACAGGGCCAATGCTAACAAAAATCAGGATGTGGTGCAGCAGACTATAAACACCGACAAAGAAAGACACAAAGTGCTGGAGTAACTCAGTGGGTCAGACTGCATCTCTTCAGAATGTAGAGGGGTGATGTTTCAAGTCTGGACCCTGCTTCAAATTCTACAGAGATGCTGCCTGACCCATTGAGTTACTCTGCCATTTTGTGTCTCTCTTTGGGAAACCAGCATCTGCCGTTCATTGTTATTACATATGAATACAGACACTTGCTTAATTCTATCAGAGTTTTTAAAACAATCATACTAAACAGAAATGGGCTCTTTGGCCCACCCTATCCATGCTGACCATCAAGAACCCGTCTATATTAATCCCATTTATCTGCACTTGGTCTGTGGGCCTCCTATGTGTTGGCAATTCAAGTGCTAGATACTTAAATGTTGGGAGCACCTGTTTCCACCATTCCGTTTACTCCAGAGTGTTTGAGGAATAGAAACATAGAAAATAGGTGCAGGAGTAGGCCATTCGGCCCTTCGAGCCTGCACTGCCATTCAATATGATCATGGCTGATCATCCAACTCAGTATCCTGTACCCGCCTTCTCTCCATACCCCCTGATCCCTTTAGCCACAAGGGCCACATCTAACTCCCTTTTAAATATAACCAATAAACTGGCCTCAACTTCCTTCTGTGGCAGAGAATTCCAGAGATTCACCACTCTCACCATTCACCACTCTCTGTGTGAAAAATGTTTTTCTCATCTCGGTCCTAAAAGATTTCCCCCTTATCCTTGGCTGATGGCTGAGAACTCAGAAATCCAAAATTATGAGAGGCATAGATAGGGGGAGACAGTCAGAATCTATTTCCCAGGATGGAAATATCATTTGCTAGAGAGCATGGCTTATAAGGTGGGAGGGATAAAGTTTAATGAGAATGTGCGGGACAAGTTTTCTTTTCGCAGAGCCAGGTGAGTGCATCAAACGTACCGCTGTGGGTGAGGGTTGAAGCAAATACGCTACTAGCATTTAAAAGACGTTAAGAAAGGCATATGGATATGCAGAGAATGGAGAAATATGTGTTATGCGCAGATATATAAGTGATAGTCTGGGCCCGTTCTTGTGTTATACTATTCAACTTTTGTTGTGAAATTCAACGTTCTACAACAACATCTTCCCATTTCTCTTGATACTGCCCATTCTATCCTAAGGTAGGAAAGATTTACTTTGCGTGGCATAGAACACTCGGCATAGAATGATAAAACACTCATTGTCAAGTGATGGAGGCAAACTGAATAGATTAAAGGCACCAACATAATCAATATAAATATAAAGGCCGCCAGCATAATCAAGGGCGAGTCTCACCCCGATCACTTCCTCTTCTCCTCTCCCCAATTAGGCAAGAGGTATCGAAGTGTGTAACCGCACACCTCCAGATTCAGGGACAGTTTATTCCCAACTGTTATCGGGCAACTGAGCCATCCTATCCACTACAAGAGAGCAGTCCTGTGCTTCTATCTACCTTATTGGAGGCCTTAGGACTATCTTTAATCAGACGTTTACTGAACAATATCTTGCATTAAATGTTATTCCCTTTCCCATGTACCTGTGCCAGTGGATGGCTTGATTGTAATCATGTACAGTCTTTCCGCTGACTGGTTAGCACATAACAAAAGCTTATCACTGTACCTCGATACACGTGACAACAAACTAAACTAAATATGTGCTTCCAAATTAAAGTGCAAAAGTTGATTAGTACCCTACTTAGTTTGCAGATTAATTCTACATGTCGCTGGGTCTTTTGTTGCTGTTGCCCAGTTACATTCTCTGTCTTGCCTATAATTTGGGCAAAATGCCAGTCTAGTAAGCAGTCACATCTGTTAAGCAATTGCACACTGCCCTGGGAAACTAGCCCAAGTTCCAAGTGCTGGGAATGTGCATTTTCAATCACACTTTCAACTTGTATATAGAGTGATGGCGGGATTATGCTGACAAAAGTGCATATGCCAGATGTATATTTGAACCATTGTGCCATTAGTTAACTGCCAAATGCAGGGCATAGTTTCCACCTCTTTTAAAACTCAACTTTTATTGACCAGTAACATTTAGCAGGAGATTTTTTTCATGTCTGACATTCCTGGTGTTTCTTCCAATGGAATTCTGCTCTATTCCATTAGCCTAGAGCTTTTGTGTTGGCACAAATGTAAAATAGCTCAAGCAAATGCACAAAGTGATACATATTGTGCCAAAAATTAATGGTGAATTGATTGGAAAAGAAATTCCCTGCAGTCAATGGGAAATCCTTCTTCTATGAAAGTAACTGCACAGGGGATTGGCGATGTTTTCAGTGACTGTCGGCATAATTGACTGACGTGTCAGGTCACCGACAAAGTAGCGGCATGATGCGGCGTGTCACGGCGTGATGACGTATTGACACGTGGTGTTTCCTCAAGTGTCGCAACATTTTTTTGTCGTCGCTGGATTTTGAAATGTTCAAAATCTTTCGGCGGCCCTTATACGTCAATCAATGACGCTGGCAGTCGCTGAAAAAATCGCTAAGTGGGACAACCTCTTAAATCTCTGCAAAGTTCCCCTGTGCTAACTATCTATATCATACAAGCAAGTCTCATCCTGGCCATTCCCTCTTCTCCCCTCTCCCATCAGGCAAAAGGAATATAAGTGTATAAACGCAGGCCTACAGATTCAGGGACTTTCACCCCAGCAGCTATCAGGCAACTGAAGCATCCTCCCACAGCTGTAGAACTACCATCTACCTAATCGGTGACCCTTGGACTATCCTTGATCGGACTTTGCTGGCTTTACCTTGCACTAAACTTTATTCCCTTATCACATATCTATACACTGCAAATGGCTCGATTGTAATCATGCATTGTCTTTCCGCTGACTGGATAGCCCGCGACAAAAGCTTTTCACTGTACCTCGGTACACGTGACAATAGACTAAACTAAACCAAACTAATGAGACAAGACAAAGACATCATGTTGCAATATTTGCAACCATGCGAATACTTTGCAAGCTATCAGAGGAGTGCTGTCATTCGATAATCCAATGTTGAACAGTAAATCTGCCTTCTCTGGAGAGTTGCATGACCTGCATAATGGAGAAGGTTAATGGATACACTGCTTCTCCTGAACAACTGTACACGGTCGAGTACAACCTCAGAGGTTAGTGTCTGCAGCCACAGATCAGTCACAGTCACAATCCTGACCCCTCTCACCCCGTCCCACATACATGCACACACTCAGGGGGCATGGGGGTGGAGGACGTCTAAACGAACTGTTATTATGTTCAAACCCAACCACACCTGAGCCCACATTATCCAAACATGTTCCTCTTCCTCCAGGGGCTGTCCATTGATTTTTCAGACAAAGTATTTTAAAATAGGTCACGACCTACAGTTCTGTTTTGATGTGTTTTCCAGCACTGCATGGGTTTATTTATTCGTACTCCATGTGTTAATGCTAATGCCCAAGCCATAACCCCAGCTCAGCACTCAAATCCATATTTATAGATTAGCTGAGGCTGCTATCTTTTAAATCATTCACACTCTGGTGCTGTTCTACTAGTGAAACTGGTAACATTTCGAGGTTGCCACAAAGAACCGCAGATGCCAAAAAAGACACGAAAAGTCAGAACCCTTCTTCAGAACGTTAAACTTTTTAAAAATCCAATTTATGGGCGCGGCAAGGTGGCACAGTGGTAGAGTTGCTGCCTAATGCCCCTGTCCCACTTAGGAAACCTGAACGGAAACCTCTGGAGACTTTGCGCCCCACACAAGGTTTCCTTGTGGTTCCCGGAGGTTTTTGTCAGCCTCCCTACCTGCTTCCGCTACCTGCAACCTCTGGCAACCACCTGCAACCTCCGGGAACTGCACAGAAACCTTGGGCGGGACGCAAGGTCTCCAGAGGTTTCCGTTCGGTTTCCTAAGTGGGACAGGGGCATTACAGCTCTTGCAGCGCCGGAGACCCGGGTTCGATCCCAAATACAGGTGCATGTCTGTACGGAGTCTATATGTTCTCCCCGTGGTCGGTGCGTTCTCGTTGGGCTAAATGGCCTGTTTCCGCACTGTATCTCTAAACTAAACTAAACTAAACAAAGCATGGACCTTTGCAAATTTGCACATGACTGGGTGGCAATGTGAACTGTGAGGAGGATGCTATGAGAATGCAGGGTGATTTGGACATGTTGGGTGAGTGGGCAGATGCATGGCAGATGCAGTTTAATGTGGATAAATGTGCGGTTATCCACTCTGGTAGCAAAAACAGGAAGGCAGATTACTATCTAAATGGTGTCAAGTTGGGAAAAGGGGAAGTACAACGGGATCTGGTAGTCCTTGTTCATCAGTCAATGAAAGTAAGCATGCAGGTACAGCAGGCAGTGAAGAAAGCGAATGGCATGTTAGCCTTTATAACAAGAGGAGTCATGTATTGGAGCAAAGAGGTCCTTCTGCAGTTGTATAGTGCCCTAGTGAGACCACACCTGGAGTATTGTGTGCAGTTTTGGTTCCTTAAATTGAGGAAGGACATTCTTGCTATTGAGGTAGTGCAGCGTAGGTTTACAAGGTCAATTCCCGGGATGGCAGGACTGTCATATGCTGAGAGAATGGTGCGGCTGGTCTTGTTTACTCTGTAGTTTAGAAGAATTAGAGGGGATCTCATTGAAACATATACGATTATTAGGGGTTTGGACACACTAGAGACAAGAAACATGTTCCCGATGTTGGGGTCAGAACCAGGCCACAGTTTAAGAATAATGGGTAAGCCATTTAGAACGGAGACGTGGAAACACTTTTTCCAACAAAGAGTTGTGAGTCTGTGGAATTCTTTGGCTGAGAGGGCAGTGGAGGCCGGTTCTCTGGATACTTTCAAGAGAGAGTTAAATAGGGCTCTTAAAGATAGCGGAGTCAGGGGATATGAGGAGAAGACAGGAATGAGGTACTGATTGGGGATGATCAGCCATGATCACATTGAATGGCGGTGCTGGCTCGAAGGGCCAAATGGCCTACTCCAGCACCTATTGTCTATTGACCTGCAGATGCTGGTTCACCCAAAGAGACACAAACTGCTGGAGCAACTCAGCAGGTCAGACTGCAACCCTGGGGAAATCCCTGGCCTGATTCTATGATCTACAGCGTTATGACTGTAAAGGTGTTTTGATTATCCGTACCCTACAAGATCATGGACTGACAATTGCGAAATGAAATTATCCCATATGGTTTATTTCTTATGGCTGTCAGTGCCTTTAGTACGGTTAATTGATGTTTCAATCCAAGCAGCCTTGATCAGATTCAATGGCGGAGCAGGCTTAAGGTGCTGAGTGGTCTACTCAGCTCCCAATTAATACATTTCCCCTGTTTCCTATGAGAATTCACAGAAGGGGTACATTCCTTAAGAGACATTACAGAGGGCAAACCTCCTTAAATCAAGAGTTTGCTTTTGTCCAGAATCTGCGGGAACAGCTTGAACTTAGTTTAGTTTAGTTTAGTTTAGTTTAGTTTAGTTTAGAGAGAGATACAGCGTGGAATCAGTCCGCACTGACCAGCGATCCCCACACACTAAAATTATCCTACACATTCCAGGGATAATTTACACTTATACCAAGCCAATTAACATGCAAACCTGTACGTCTTTGGAGTGTAGGAGGAAACCGTGGATCTCGGAGAAAGCCCACGCAGGTCACGGGAAGAACGTACAAACTCCGTACAGACAAGCACCCGTAGTCAGGATCGAACCTGACGCTGAAAGGCAGTAGCGCCACCGCTAAGCCACCGTGCCGCCCTCTATGCCACGGGGCCACCCTGAATCAAAACAGAATACAACTGGAATCCAGGTAAGGGCATAAATTGGGGTTAGAAGTAAGCTGGGATATAGTTGAGAAAGCTTATAAAAACTGCACATATTCCATAGGAATGTTGCAAAGAAATCTCCAGCTGTGCTTATACATGTAAATAGGATGGATAGGGCAATTAAAGAAAGGATAAGGTTTCCATGGAGAGAATCAGACACAGATGTTATGTTTCGTAAATCAATTGTATAGTTTTGTGGAGGAATGATTCATTGCAACACATCAGTGCCAAGGTCAAAAATGTAAGTTTATGGTTAATATAATTAGTACAAGGGCATTGGGGAAAGAGCCAAGCGCAACAGTATGTTCTTTGAAGGGTGATTGGAGAGAGGAACTAGGGGTGTACTCCAAATGCCTATAACCAAAAGCCTTCTCAGGCTGCATCATGACTTCCTGACTCTTATATTCAACCGATGAAGGCAAGCATTACCGTATGCCTTCTTTACTCCTCTCATCTACTTGTATTGCCACTTTCAGAATGATATGGATATAGACTCCAATATTCCTCTGTACATCAATGCTGTTAAGTGTCTTTCCATTAATTGGGAGGTACAATGGCGCAGCAGTAGAGTTGCTGCCTTACAGCAAATGCAGCGCCAGAGACCCGGGTTCGATCCCGACTACGGGTGCTGTCTGTACAGAATTTGTACATTCTCCCCGTGACCTGTGTGGGTTTTCTCCGAGATCTTCGGTTTCCTCCCACACTCCAAAGACGTACAGGTTTGTAGGTTCATTGGCTTGGTAAATGTAAAACTTGTCCCTAGTGGGTGTAGGAGAGATGTGCGGGGATCGCTGGTCGGCGCGGGTCCGGTGGGCCGAAGGGCCTGTTTCCAAGCTGTATCTCTAAACTAAAGTAAACTAAAAAAAAGTAATTCTGAATTTTCTCCTTACAGTCGACCTCCCAAATTATAACAGCTCACACTTGCTCGGATTATACTTTATCTGCTATTTCTCCGCTATTTTTCCGTAGCTGTCTGCTTTGATGAACTTCCTCCACAAACTGAACCCCAGTAATCTTGGTGTCATCTGCAGACATACTAACCAGCCTATCTACGTTTGTGTCGTCATTTATATGTTTGGGTGTGATGAACATTTTCGGCCGGAAACATAGCTCCATATTTTCTTCCATTACTTTGTGTTTTGCTCAAGATTGCAGCGTCTGCAGTCTCGAGTGTAGTCCTAATGTCACTAGTTGACAAGGCTTTTAGTGTTCTTGAATATTCATGAATATTTCTTCATAATCAATCAAAATTGCTTTGGACCTGTTAAAGACAAAATATAGATAAATAAATATATTTAGGGCAGCGCAGCAGAGGAGTTGCTGCCTTAAGGGCCTGTCCCACTAACGCGACTTTTCAGCGACTGCCTTCGACCTTCAAGCTCGAGAGTACTCGCCTGATAAACCTCGAGCTGGATCGACCGTCAGCGATGAAACCGCGAGCCGGATCGACCGTCTGCACACACACACACACACACACACAAACACATCGCAAAGGCGGGGGCCAGGGAAAGAGGGGGAGCTCTGTCTGCAATTCACACCCACAATGAACAGGAAGGTAAAAGACGGCTGGCACAGTAACGGTAAGTCCTTTAGAGAGGGGGGGGGGGGGGAGAAGGAGGGAGAGGGGGAGAGAAGGAGAGAGGAGGGGGAGGAAAGGGGGGGGGAAAGGAGTGGAGACAATTTTAAGAAGCCAGAAAACTTTTAATAAAGTTGAGCGGGCATTTAACATTACCGGTCGGTTTACTTACCTTTTTTGTCTCAACGAGCTTTACCTTCGACTACCTTCGATGAGCTTTGATTGCCTTTGATTACCTACGATAGCATTACAACCTACTATGTACTACTACGACTAAACCTACTAATGAAAAAATAGCGATTCTTTTCCAGGGCGACCTTTTTTTACTTGCAGGCATTTTTCAACATGTTGAAAAAAACGGCGCGACCTAGATGAGACCTCGATTATGCAGGGACTACTCTCGAGCATGAAGGAGAGTTACAAAGACCTCCTAGGACCTCGTGTCGACCATGCTGCGAGTATGAGTCGAGGGCAAACACTTCTAAACTCACGAATTAGGTCGCCACAGTGGGACAGTCCCTTCTCAGTGCCAGAGACCTAGGTTCGATCCTGAGTACAGGTGTAACGGCGATTGCTGGTCGGCGCAGACTCGATGGGCCGAAGGGCCTGTATCTCTAAACTAAACTTAACGAAACACAGTATAGAGACTGACCCAATCCGCCTAGAAAGGAAAGCATCTGGCTGGATTGGTCATCTGTTTCTGGGTGTGATGAGCCTTTAACATAATAGTGCCATCTGATTTAATCCCATCAGTTCCCTGCTGACCAGACTGGTTTAAAATTGTCTTTGACACCTAAAATGTGAACACTGTCCCCCATTTCCTACTTCGTGGTGAGTTTGTAAATGTTGCCCACAAAGGGCATTTTGTATAAACATAATCGATGTGGAAGAACACTCAGGGAGTCAAAGAATCATGTTCATACAGTGTGGAAACAGGCCCTTCAGCACTACTTACCCACACTGACCAACATAGAAACATAGAAACATAGAAATTAGGTGCAGGAGTAGGCCATTCGGCCCTTCGAGCCTGCACTGTCATTCAATATGATCATGGCTGATCATCCAACTCAGTATCCTGTACATGCCTTCTCTCCATACCCCCTGATCCCTTTAGCAACAAGGGCCACATCTAACGCCCTCTTAAATATAGCCAATGAACTGGCCTCAACTACCTTCTGTGGCAGAGAGTTCTAGAGATTTACCTCTCTCTGTGTGAAAAATGTTTTTCTCATCTCGGTCCTAAAGGATTTCCCCCTAATCCTTAAACTGTGACCCCTTGTCCTGGACTTCCCCAACATTGGGAACAATCTTCCTGCATCTAGCCTGTCCAACCGCTTAAGAATTCTGTAAGTTTCTATAAGATCCCCCCTCAATTTTCTAAATTCTAGCGAGTACAAGCCGAGTCTATCCAGTCTTTCTTCATATGAAAGTCCTGACATCCCAGGAATCAGTCTGGTGAACCTTCTCTGTACCCCCTCTATGGCAAGAATGTCCCATCTATACCAGCCTGCGTTTGGCCCATATCCCTCTAAACCTGTCCTATCCATGTACCTGCCTAATTGCTTCTTAGACGTCGCAATAGTTCCTGCCTCAACACCTCCTCTGGCAACTCGTTCCATGCCCCCACCACCCTTAGTGTGAAAAAGTCACCCCTCAAATTCCATAAAATCTTTCCCTCTTAAAATCAAAAAGCAAAAGGATGAGTTTTAATCAACAAATTGAAATAAGACTCATCTGCCCTACAAATGAATGTAAATGATCCATTAGGACTATCGTAAGGAAGACCTAGGGAGTTCTTTGTACTCTCCGTCTTTAATATCAAGTCATCTCATAGCTCTATGTATTTGACTTTGCTGTCTGCATATTTGCTGTGTTCAGCACATTAGAATACCTATCCCCTTAACTGCTTTGGGACCACGAAAGGAACTGCAGAGTTTTATTTTTTTTCCTCATGAAATATTCATCCTTGGTGTAATTATTTTATGATAGAGGTCCAGTGACCCATTGTAGTTATGCCCATGTTTCCAGTGCCTGGAATTAATCACCCTGCATTACTCCCCAGACAGCGAAACATAAAATGCGCGTGAAATGGGGAGGGGGGGCTCCAGCGAGACTCAACGTAATGAGAAGGAAAGGCAGAGACACGTTTTCAAATCCAACCCTCCCAGAGTGCAGGACGCCTTAAGGTATCAAGGTGCAAGGTGCGAGCTGTAAGGAGGGGGTGCCAGAAGACGCCAAACTGCTTAAGAACAAGATCCCAAAGTTGAAACAAAATGAGTTTTGAAGCTCGCAAATGCCGAGGTTCACTGTAAATTGGTACAAACTGAAAGGTGGAATGCTAATAAAAACAATCTCCTGGTTTAGCAACAGGCTCCGTGTTGAAATACACTTCTGTTGTGGTTAATCTTTGATGCTTACTGTCATGCTGGCCTCTTCCTTCAATATTCTCTTGCGTATGTGTTGATATGTCACAGAGATAACAGTGGCTAGAATGAGGAACTCGTTATCAGAAGCAGATGAGGCAAGTATCATAGATCCATCTAAGAGGGAGCTTGCTAAACACACTGGGGGGGGAGGGGGGGGGAGATCAGAAGGTTATTTATTTATTTATTTATTTGTTTATTTGTTATGTTGATGAAGTTTATTGATGAGGATTGCAAGTGGTTTCAAATGGAAGGCAAGTCTAGGTTATTGCCATAAGTACAGGTACGGTGAGATACAGGTACAATTACAATTTTGCTTGATTAAAATCAACAAATTATACGTGAATCATACGTTAATTTATTTTAAAAATTGCAAGAAAATAAGCCATTAGCACAAAATATTATTAGAACATAAACGAGCCCAAGGTAGAACAATAGGTGGACGTTTGCACCTATTCCATCGTCTGTTCCATTGTCAAGATAGTATTAGGGTTGTGGAGGTCAGTGCAAGAAGTTGTTGGTTGTAGGAATGTGTAATGCCCCCGTCCCACTTAGGAAACCTGAACGGGAAACCTCTGGAGACGTTGCGACCCACCCAAGGTTTCCGTGCGGTTCCTGGAGGTTTTTGTCAGTCTCCCTACCTTGGGTGGGGCGCAAAGTCTCCAGAGGTTTCCGTTCAGGTTTCCTAAGTGGGACAGGGGCATAACTGTTCCTGAGCCTAGAGGTGTGGGACTTCAGGCTTCTGTACCTCCTGCCAAATGGAGGCAACGAGAAGAAGCAGATGGTGGGGATCCTTGATGGTAGATGGTAGATGCCAGCATTATGAGGTGGTGCTTCATGTAGATGAATTTCAATGGAGGGAAGGGCTGTGAACTGTGGTGGACTAGCTGAACTACCCTCTGCAGCCACTTGCGTTCGCGTGCAGTACGTGAGAACGTTGCGCTCCCGGGAACATAGGAGGAGATATTGTGGGGGAACCGCCGTGAGGGGGAACAAAGGAGGTCCTGACGTGGTGGGGCTGCTGTGGGGGGGGGGGGGGGGGGGGAACAAAGGAGGTCCTGATGCGGGACACTTTGTAACTGTTGCTGCCCTTTATGTGGTGACTCTTTGCATACCTTGGCTGTGACTTGTCACTTGTGACAATAAAGTATTCATTTAATCATTCATTAATCATAGAGTCGTAGAGTGATACAGTATGGAAATGGGTCCTTCGGCCCAAATTGCCCACACCGGCCAACACTAGTCGTACTTGCCTGCGCTTGGTCCATCTCCCTCCAAACCTGTCCTATCCATGTACCTGTCTAACTGTTTCTTAAACAATGGGATAGTCCCAGCCTCAACTACCTCCTCTGGCAGCCTGTTCCATACATTCACCACCCATTGTGTGAAAAAGTGACCCCTCGGATTCCTAATAAATCTTTCCCCCCTCGCCTTGAACCTATGTCCTCTGGTTCTCGATTCCCCTACTCTGGGCAAGAGACTCTGTGCATCTACCCAATCTATTCCTCTCATGATTTCATACATCTGTATAAGATCACCCCTCATCCTCCTGCGCTCCATGGAATAGAGACCCAGCCCACTCAATCTCGCCCTATAGCTCACACATTCTAGATCTGCCAACATCCTTGTAAATCTTTTCTGAACCCTTTCAAGCTTGACAATATTTTTCCTATAACTTGGTGCCCAGAACTGAACACAATATTCTAGATGCAGTCTCACCAATGTCTTATACAACTGCAACAAGACCTCCCAACTTCTATACTCTATACTATACTTGACCACCATATCTACCTGCGACTCGACCTTCAAGGAACCTTGCACCTGTACTCCTAGATCCTTCTTGCAACACTATCCAGAGGCCTACCATTTACTGTGTAGGTCCTGCCCTTGTTCGACATCCCAAAATGCAACACCTCACACTTCTCTGTATTGAATTCCATCAATCATTCCTCCGCCCACTTGGCTAATCGATCCAGATCCTGCTGCAATCGTTCACAACCATCTTCACTATCTGCACAACCACTCACTTTTGTGTCATCAGCAAACTTGCTAATCTTGCCCTGTATGTTCATTAGTTACTAATGGGCCCAGCACTCAACCCCGAGGCACACCTCTAGTCATATCATTAGTTACTAGTCCACCAGTATGCTAGTCTGTCGGGCTGAATGGTCTGCATTGGTGCTCGACAGCTGTGTGAATCTGTTCATATATTCATGTCATAGGAGCAGAATTAGGCCATTCGGCCCGTTCGAGTCTACTCTGCTATTCAATCATGGCCGATCTATCTGTTCCTCTCAACCCCATTCTTCAGCCTTTTCCCATTAACCTTTGACACCCTTACTAATCAAGTTCATGGCAACTAAGCAAGCATTGCCTTACAATGCAAAAAAGGCAGTGGCCAATTTACATATAGAAAGCTTCTTAAAACAGTAATGTGATTATGACAAATAAACAAATATCTTTACATAATTTTAGATGCAAACCACAACATGCAACAGGCAAATGCTTGTATATTTAAACTCCCAATGCAAAATATAATTTATTTAACTAAACTGTTTCTAGCCTTGCCTGTTGAGTAAAGGAGGATACAATTACAGTTTAGTTTATTGTCTTGTGTCCCGAGGTACAGTGAAAATCTTTTGTTGTGTGCTATCGAGTCAGCGGAAGAACGAGACATGATTACAATCGAGCCATTTACATGATAAAGCCCCTGTCCCACTTAGGAAACCAGAACGGAAACCTCTGGTGACCTTGCGCCCCACCCAAGGTTTCCGTGAGGTTCCCGGAGGTTTTGGTCACTCTCCCTAATGGTCGAAAGTGGTTTCCGCGTAGTCGAGGCATAAGTTTAGGGGCGACCGCGCCTTTGCGGTTGCAGCTCCTAGACTGTGGAAAAGCATCCCCCTTTCCCATCAGAACTGCCCCCTCCGTCGACTCCTTTAAGTCAAGACTAAAAACGTATCTATACTCCCAAGCCTTTCCTGATGTCCACTGAGCGAGGGCTATATGTATATATGTATGTAGTTTGTTTGTTTATACTATTCTTATAACAAATGTAAAGCACTTTGGCCAACGAGAGTGGTTTTTTAAATGTGCTAGATAAATAAATGTGACTTGACTTGACTTGACTTCTATGTTCTGCGATTATTTCAGCAAAATCAAAACCAGCCTCGACTGAAAATAGGTTGCCGTTTGGTCGAAGCCAGTGGAGTGGGGTCGCTAGTTACTAACAGGCAGTCGAAGGCAATCTCCTTCGCTGACAGGCCATTTTGATTGACTCATTGGAGTTTTCAGCAAAGATCCTATAGGATCCTTCAGGACCTAGAAGATCCGCTGGAAGGTAAAATGCCCGTGTAAACTTCTTAAAACTGTCTCCACTCCTTTTCCTCCCTTCTCTCCCCCCCTTCTCTCCCCTTCTCTCTCCCCTTCTCTCTCCCCTTCTCTCTCCCCTTCTCTTCCCCTTCTCTCTCCCCTTCCCTCCCCTTCTCTGTCCTTCTCTGTCCGTCTCTCCCCTTCTCTCCCTCCCACCCGCGCTCTCTAAAGGACTTACCGTGCTCTGTGGCAGTCGTTTACCTTCCTCTTCATCGTGCAGACAGCGCTCCTCCACTGTCCCTGGCCCCCACCTTCGCGATATGTGTGTGTGAGTGTGGGTGTGTGCAGTCGGTAGCAAAGTCCCTGTAGGATCTTTGGTCAGTAGATGCAGCTCATGCCTCGGCTTTCTAGGCGAGTGACCAAAACCTCTGGCGACTCATGGAAACTTTGGGTGGAGCACAAGGTCACTAGAGGTTTCCGTTCAGGTTTCCTAAGTGGGACAGGGACATAAAAGGGAATAATGTTCCGGGCAAGGTAAAATGGCAAAGTCCAATCAAGGATAGTCCATGGGTCACCTATGAGGTAGATAGCATTTCAGCACTGCTCTCTGGTTGTGGTAGGATAATTCACTTGCCTGATAACAGCTGGGAAGAAAATAAGGACCAAAATAGCTGAGAGCTTGGTTTAAACTTACTGACCATTCATTCCAATAACAGTGAACCCAGCACCAGTCCCTGAGGTACACCTCTTGTTACAGGCCTCCAGTCTGACAACAATCCTCTGCCACCACCTATTTATCTTCTGCAGAGATTCTGTCTGACGCTGTTACTTCAGCACTTTGTGACCTTTTTCTCTACCATCACCCTCTGTTTCCAACTTCAAACCAATTTTGTTGTGTCCAATTGGCTAACTTCCTCAGGACCCCATGAAATATATCCTTATCTCTCTAGCCAGCCTACCATACAGTGCCTTGTAAAATACATTACAAATGTCCATGTCAATCTTCTAGGCCAACTATTGAAAAAAACACGATCAAATTGGTTAAACACAATTTTCCATTTACTAAGCTATGCTGACTATCCCTAATCAGTCCGTGCCTTTTAAATTGCATGTAGATCCTATCCCTCAGACGACACTTTCAACCCCCCTCCCCCCCATTCGCCACCCACCACTGATTTAGTCTTTCCGTGGATTTTCCTTGCAGTCTTTCTTAGATAGAAGCACACCATTAGCCACCTTCCAGCTTTCTGGCACCTCACCTGTAGCAATCAATGGCACAAATAACTCTACCAGTGGCCTTGTGAATTAATTCCTAGCTACCCGTTCCTTCTATCCAGAGATGCTGAGTTACTCCAGCATTTTGTGTCTATCTTCGGTGTAAGCCAGCTTCTACAGTTGCTTCCTACACTAGCTTCCCTCAATGTCCCTGGAAACACCTGATCAGGTTCCAGGGATATATCTACCTTGATCTGTTTTAAGTCCTCTTGTGCTTTCTCTTTTCTAAAGTGGATTATCTTCACGACATCGCCATTACATTGGTCAAGTTCTCTGGAGTCCATGTCTTTCTACATTCTGAGCAGTTTCCAAAACCTGCAACTAATTGTGTGCGTGGGGGAGGGGAGCAGAGAGGAGGGGCAGCCATGGATCACCATAGCAATGCACAGTAAAGGCAGTGTGTATACAAGTAGACTGGGATCAGGATTTATGTCTGTGATGAAGTCCATAAACATTGACCCCAAAGAGTAGGGCCATAACCCAGTCTCAGGCTAAAGCCTTTAGGTGTCAAAAGTGTCCTCTTAAATGAGGCCCTCGGTGTTAATATCTCTTCAATATTGAGCAATTGGGCCGTTGGCAATGTCTGCTCTTGTGTGGCTGGGTTTTGTCGGCTGAAAGTGGGTTGGAATTCGCAGAGATGCCTCCAAAGTACAGCTCCCATTTTCCCAGGGGCACAATTATTTGTCAATTCTGCAGCTCCAGTCATTATTCAGAATCATTAAATAGCCACAGAACTGTGGAATAATGTATTACCTCATCACCGCAGTCGAATAGGCTACACAACAGCTTACAAATATTTAGACATTCAAAGACATTCAAAGGCATGCCTTGGTATTTAGTGTGTGAAACAAAGCAGTCGAAAAGTAATGTCTGATGAAAACTGCAATGAACCTCAAGCTGAAACATTCATGAAGCTAATGTTATATGGCACCATAAATGGAACTAATTGGAGAGTCATATGTAGCCTAGACTGTAATGTACTGTTTAGCGGGTCCTTTGAGATTTGCCAAAACCTTGCTTTCACAGCTGAGCATTAAATTGTAGCTGGTGAGAATTGATTTCCTCTCTTTCCTCCCCCTTCCACTCCTCCCCCCCAGTGGAATCTGCTTCCACTGAATGCCACAGAGAAGTGTGGCATGAAGAAGGGACCAAAACTTCATCAGTGCATTCTTTTTACAGAGCCTGCACAATTCACAGCCATTTCAACAATCATTCAATCTGTCCTGAAAATGTTTTTTCCCCGTATAACGAAAAATAATGAAAGCACCAACTACTTATATTAATAATACGTCTTTGAATTGAATTGAATACTTTATTGTCATGTGACAAGTCACAGTGAAATTCTTTGTTTGCATACCTTGCTAAGGTATGTAAATAGTTACCGATAAAGGGCACTTACAAATTTACAAATTCCACCCACTCCCCCCCTCCAGGACAGTCCTCCAGGACAGTACTTCTCCCCCCCCCCCCCCCCCCCCCCCCCCCCCCCCCCCCCCCAATCCCTCATGGTGGTCCCCACAGGCTGGGTCCTCCATTGTCCATTGTTTCCCCCCCCCCCCCCCACGGGGTCCCCCATTTTTGCTGGGTCCACCATTTTTCGCCCCCCCACCCCCCTCCCTCGTGGCAGTCCCCCCACCCAGGTTCCTTCCACTTCGTTTTAACATGGCAAAGTGAGCCAACTCTTCACAAAAACGTTACCCAACAAAATTGTTCAGGGGAGGGTTTGAGGAGACCTGATCGGAGAATATAAAATGATGAGAGGCATAGATAGGGTAGACAGTCTGAACCTTTTCCCCAGAGTGATTCCCCAGCTCAGGGTAAAAAGCTGCCTGCATTTTCCCAGTCTATTCCCCTTATGATCTTATACACCTCCATAAATCACCCCTCCTCGTCCTGCGCTCCAAGGAATAAAGGCCAAGACTGCCCAACCTCTCCTTACTGCTCAGGGCCTCAAATGCTGGCAACAGCCTCGTAAATCTTCTCTGCACTCTTTCCAGCTCAACAACATCCTTCCTGTAGCAGTGTACAAAAGCTGAACATAATACTTAAACTTGGGCCTCACCAACGTCTCATACATGTACGTGACCTGAACCATTAGGGATTCCCTGCCCCAGATAGCTGCGGCACTAAGTAATTCAGAAGTCTGAAAAAGGGTCTCGAGCCGAAACATCACCCATTCCTTCTCTCCAGAGATGCTGCCTGTATCACTGAGTTACACCAGCATTTTGTGTCTATCTTCGATGTAAACCAGTATCTGCAGTTTCTTCCTACACACTAAGTAATTCAAGGCTGCCTCGTGGACAATAGGGACAGAAACGCTTTTCACTGTACCTTGGTACACATGACAATAAACTAAACTGAACTGAACTATTATGACAATAGGGTTATATCAGTTTCCATTCAGTTTAGTTTATTGTCACGTGTACCGAGGTACAGTGAAAAGCTTTTTGTTGCGTGCTAACCAGTCAGCAGAAAGACCATACATGATTACAATCAATGTATTTACAGTGTGTATATATATACATGATAAGGGAATAACGTTTAGTGCAAGGCAAAGCCAGCAAAGTCCATTCAAGAATAGTCCGAGGAACATCAAAGAGGTAGTTAGTAGTTCAGCACTGCTCTCTGGTTGTGGTAGGATGATTCAGTTGCCTGATAACAGCTGGGAAGAAACTGTATCTGAATCTGGAGGTGTGCGTTTTCACACTTCTATACCTTTTGCATGATGGGAGAGGGGAGAAGAAGGAGAGGTCAGGGTGCGACTCGTCCTTGATTATGCTGCTGTCCTTACAGAAGTAGCGTGAGGTATAATTGGAGTCAATAGAAGGGAGGTTGGTCTGTGTGATGGTCTGGGCTGCGTCCACAATTCGCTGCAATTTCTTGTGGTCCTGGATGAAGGCGTTCCCAAACCAAGCTGCGATGCATCCTGATAAAATGCTTTCTATGACAATAGAGTTATCTGACACTAGTGTCGTATGACACAGGCAGGAATGTGGAGGTCAGGACCAGATGAGCCATGATATTATTGAGTTCCAATGCAAGAATAAGGAAATGCAAGAATAAGGAAATAACCTTCTCAATTCCTGACTCCTGACTTGCTGCCCGGGAAGCATTCCCAGGAATGGGAGCATGAATGGAATCAGCATTAGACAGGGTAATGGGGAAACAAGTAACTACAGATGCTGGTTTACAAAAAAAAAGATACAAAGTGTTGGATTAACTCAGCAGGTCTTCTTATCAAGTCTACATCACATGATTAGAAATTGTTCAGTCGGAGCTGAACACACTTCTCGGCATCAGCGTACAATGGCGGCTTGCGCTTATCGCGCTTCTTCTGCTTCTTGTGCTTAGTGGTGGAAAGATTGGTGGAAAGAGGGCCACGACGTGAATGCTCTTTCCTTGACCCCACTCAGCAGGTCAGTTAAGATCTCTGGAGAAAACGGATAGGTGACGTTTCTTCAGCCTGCTTCAGTCGGAAGAAAGGTCCCGAACCATAATGTCACCTATCCATGTTGTTCAGAGATTCTGCCTGGCCCGCTGAGTTATTCCAGTACCTTGTGTCATTTTTTTAAAGACCTTTTTTTTAAGACTCTCTTTTTAAGAGCTTTGATCACAGAGTTGCCTTGCTGGGAACCTGACACAGTCTACTGCCTCCCCTCTGCTGCATGCTACTCATACATTTTAACAGTGATTAAACACGGGCAATTATTGCTGGCCTTGCCAGAGATACCTTTACACGTTAAACTTTACAGATACAGCGCGGAAACAGGCCCTTCGGCCCACCGAGTCCACACCGACCAACGATCATTCCGTAAACTACCCCACACACACTGGGGACAGTTCTGCAACTTACAGAAATTAATTAACGAACAAAATTGTACGGCTTTGGAGTGTGGGAGGAAACTGGAGCACCCGGAGAAAACCCACGCGGTCACAGGGAGAATGTACAAACCCCGTACAGACAGCACCCGCAGTCAGGATCGAACACGGGTCTCTGGCGCTGTAAGGCAGCAACTCTACAACTGCGCCACAGTGCTACCCCTAGACGATGTTCTAAGTATCACTCACAAAATATGATGCTCATATAATTTGTAACATTATTCCAGCTGTTTGAGTTAAAGTCAGAATTATCTACTTGTCACGATTCATGGTCTGCCTCGAAAATCATAGCGACTCACATTCTAACAAGCTGAAACTGCTGACGTTACAATTTCACCCGCAGGACGAAGAAAGTGTCGTCAATGCCATTGAATATTAATGTCAAGTGGAACCATAAGGACACAAAGGAATGTAGTTGGTTGAAAAGATGTGCAGAAACAGTTAAGAATACTTACATCTACAAAAGCCATACAAAACATATCGCACCAATTGTATTGAACGTACAATGTAAACCATATAACAATTACAGCACGGAAACAGGCCATCTCGGCCCTACAAGTCCGTGCCGAACAACTTTTTTTTCCCTTAGTCCCACCTGCCTGCACTCATACCATAACCCTCCATTCCCTTCTCATCCATATGCCTATCCAACTTATTTTTAAATGATACCAACAAACCTGCCTCCACCACTTCCACTGGAAGCTCATTCCACACCGCTACCACTCTCTGAGTAAAGAAGTTCCCCCTAATGTTACCCCTAAACTTCTGTCCCTTAATTCTGAAGTCATGTCATAAAGTCATAAAGAAGGGAAAATATTTATTTGTTTGTTTAATGAAGCATGGTGGCAAATGAGATGATTGTAACTTTTGAAGAGTATTGGAGTTGCAAGAATGAAATAACTTAACCTCTTATAAAGAAAGAATTGTCGGACTCAGAATCTTCAGAGATTGGAGGTGGCAAAGAACTTAAGGAATGTATAAGGAAGAAAATGACGTACTTATTAAAGTATTCAAAGGCATTTCAATGTGCTTCAGGAATAATAAGCTACACAGCTAAATTATGGCTTGCACTTGATGCCCAACAATATTTTCGCCCACTTTCATTACAGCACAATCCCACCGCACTTCACTCTGTAAACACTCTGATTGCTTATGTCATACCCACGTGGTTTTCTTGCCGATTTATTTATCATCAAAGATTCACTTTCGAAGGAGTAAAGGGAAAAAATACTAATATGCCATTTCCTCTTTCTCAAATGATGCCAATGCCTTTGAATTTTATGATCCTGTTTGATTTTAAAGTTCTTTTATTACTCAGTTTAGTTTCAGTTTCATTTAATATTGTCACGTGTACCGAGGTACAGTGAAAAGCTTTTGTTGCATGCCAGCGAAAACATAATTACAATCAAGGCACTTGCAGTGTTTACGTACATCATGATAAGGGAATAACGTTTAGTGCAATGTAAAGCCAGTAAAGTCCGATCAAAGATAGTCCGATGGTCACCAATGATGTAGATTGTAGTTCTGGGCTGCTCTCTAGTTGCAGTAGGATGGTTCTGTTGCCTGATAACAGCTGGGAAGAAACTGTCCCTGAAACTGGAAGTGCGTTTTCACACTTCTATACCTGGCGGGGGTGGTTTACTTGCGGCCTCCTGCAATGCTAGGCCTGGTTCGCCATTGTGAGCAGAAGATAAGACTGTTCCATGAACCTTTTGTATCATTGTTGGTGCCAGAAACACGATGCCTCTTTGTGTACTGCCTCGGTGAGGTCTGCTGTCTGACTTTCCCGGGTTTCTGCAAAACAAAGCATTTCCCTGTACCTAGGTATATGTATCATTGAATCATTGAATCCATTCAAACCTGGCCTACCACATTCAGTGAAGATTTAGTTCTCAAATCCAGCACTGTTATTAAATCATGTCTGGCAGAGACTGTTATTTTGCAAATTGGATGTGGGTCAGGGGAAAGTCACAGAGCTCTGTGCCTTTTACAGTCAATACACCATAACTAATCAGTGAGACCCCGGTGACCATATTCCCACTCTGTACGTTCGGTAATAACTCCCTGAAAGCTGAAAATACCAAGACATCACGCTCTGCATCAGAGTACAATACACCTTGATCTCCCTCACCGCTAAATCCAACATGATGCCAAGAACCACTTGATTTAGATTTCGACTCTGGATTTTTTGGTAAGAAAATACATTCCTGGATTGTTCTGAAAGAGATAACAGAATTAAAATATGCAGGAAGGAACTGCTGGTTTAAACTGAAGATAGACACAAAAAGCTGGAGTAACTCAGCGGGTCAGACAGCATATCTGGAGAAAAGGAATCGGTGACGTTTCGGTTCGAGACACTTCTTCATTAACTTCACCACCAATTTCCATCCTGCACTCAAATTCACTTGGACCATCTCCGACACCTCCCTCCCCTTTCTTGATCTCACCGTCTCCATCGCAGGAGATAGACTATCAACAGAATTAAAATATTTGCCTCTGGTTTCTGTTAGTAATCTGGCATAGATTTAAAAGTAATTTATTGTCAGGCCAGTCTTCACTGTAATTACAGTGCCGAAGAGATTTTGGCTCTCGTTGTGGTGCAGTTCCCTACTTTACATGTCATTTCTCTGAATGTTTGACATTTACAGGCTTGCAGCTAAATCCCAGCTGGATGTATTTACAGTAACTCTTATTTTTGGGCTTTTCCGTACCTGAAGAAAGGGAGCAATTCAGAGCAGAAATCCCAACGGGTCTCAGACTCAGTCGAGGCAGAACTTAATGGGACCTGTAGTATGATCGTGTGTTCAATCAGGTACCCCCTCAGACTGTTCCCCTACAAGGGATACAATCCCACATTATCCAATCTCGCCTCATGACTGAAACACTTCATCCTTGCAAACATCCTGGTGAAGGAAGAAAACGCAGATTCAAGTTCAAGTTAAGTGACTTTACAGAGAAAGGTTGAACAAGTTAGGTCTTTATTCTTTGGAGCGCTGAAGGTTAAGGGGGGACTTGATAGAGGTCTTTAAAATGATGAGAGGGATAGACAGAGTTGACGTGGATAAGCTTTTCCCACTGAGAGTAGGGAAGATTCAAACAAGGGGACATGACTTGAGAATTAAGGGACAGAAGTTTAGGGGTAACATGAGGGGGAACTTCTTTACTCAGAGAGTGGTAGCTGTGTGGAATGAGCTTCCAGTGAAGGTGGTGGAGGCAGGTTCGTTTTTATCATTTAAAAATAAATTGGATAGTTATATGGACGGGAAAGGAATGGAGGGTTATGGTCTGAGCGCAGGTATATGGGACATGGGGAGAATAGGTGTTCGGCACCGACCAGAAGGGTCGAGATGGCCTGTTTCCGTGCTGTAATTGTTATATGGTTATATGTTATATATGGTTATTGTCATGTGTCCCTGTATAAGACAATGAAATTCTTGCTTTGCTTAAGCACACAGAACATAGTAGGCATTTACTACAAAACAGACAAGTGTGTCCATATACCATCATATAAATATATACACACATGAATAAATAAACTGATAAAGTGCAAATAACAGAAAATGGGTTATTAATAATCAGCGTTTTGTCCGAGCCAGGTTTAATAGCCTGATGGCTGTGGGGAAGTAGCTATTCCTGAACCCGATGCTGGTTCACACCGAAGATAAAGACGAAATGCTGGAGTAACTCAGTGGGCCAGACAGCATCTTTGGAGAAAAGGAATAGGTGACGTTGTGGGTTGAAGCCCTTCTTCAGACTGAAGAAGGGTCTCAACCCTAAACGTCACCTATTCCTTCTCTCCAGAGATGTTGTCTGACCCACGGAGTTACTCCAGCATTTTGTGTCTATCTCCAAACATCTTAGTGAAGCTCCTTTACACCTTCCCCAGAACCCTTTTGCCCAGGGTGGAAATATCAAAGGCTAGAGGGCATAGCTTTAAGGTGAAAAGGACAAAGTTTAAAGGAGATGTGGAGGGCAAATTCTTTACACAGAGAGTGGTGGGTGCCGGGAATGCACTGCCAGGGATGGTGGTGGAGGCAGATACGACAGTGACGTTTAAAAGGCTTTTAGTTAGGCACGTGGATGTCCAAATAATAGAGGGAATAGGGACCATGTGCAGGGAGATGAGTCTGAGATAAATTTATCTTAGCCTCATGTTCGGGACAGACATTGTGAGCTGAAGCGCCTGTTCTTGTGCTGTGCTCTTCTGTATTCCTGTTTCCAGTAAAATTTCAGATAATGACTTTGCTGTTCCTATAATCACTTCTTTTGAAATCATCTTTTGTTTCTTTTTCTGACTCATTTCCAACCACTGACAAAGGATCCCGACCCAAAATGTCACCCATCCTTTTTCCCCAGAGATGTTGCCCTAACCATTGAGTTACTCCAGTACTTTCTGTCTATCTTTGGTGTTTGTTTCTATGTTTCTTCATTTCCCATCTCTTTAATTGTGTGTTGTTTCATCAATTAATCACTTGCATCCTCCATCTATCAAAAGGTTCCCCTTACCTCAATATCCTGAAACAGACTTTTCCGTTAACTTTTCTTGATTCTAATTGATAGATCAGTGAACTTTAACTGTTTATCTACAGATGCTGCCTGACGTGCTGAGTATTTCCAGCTTTCTCTATTTATTTTTTAGTACACGCTTGATTTGTCATACAGTCATACTATTATGAAGCAAGAAAACACACAAAATACATTTTAACATGAACATCCACCACAATCAATACTCCACATTCCTCACTGTGATGGAAGGCGAGAAAAGTTTCAATCTCTTGCCTTCTTTGTTCTCTCGCAGTCGGGGGCCTCGAGCCTTCTGTTGACGTTACGATCTTGGCTCCTGTAGCCGGCGGTGATCAGGCCCTCCGCATTCGGGGCGATCTCAGCTCCCCCCGTGCCGGGCGATCTGACCAGAGTACATTAACACAAACTTTTAAAACACACTAAAAATAACAAAAAAAAGTCTAAAAGGCAGACTGTTGTCGAGGCTCTCATGCAGGCAGTTGGGATAAGTGTAGTTGGGACATGTTGGTCGGTGTGGGCAAATTGGGCCAAAGGGCCTGTTTCCATGCTGTATGTCTCTATGACTCTATTAAGCCTTAATAGCTATTTTGGCACACAAAAAAACAACAGAGCATCTGTGAATTGTCATTCCCTAACATAAATATTTCAAATATCCACATGTGCTTGACATAATACCTGTTTAATAAGAAACAGAGGAAAAGATTGAGGATTTTTGCCGAAAGAACCAAAATTGAAGTGAGGAAAAAGCTTTTACCAGAGCTAGTGGTTTGACTCTGCAATGTACTGCCAAAGGGTGTTTTGGAGATACAGTCAGTAAAGTTGTTGAAAAGAAAATTGGATAAGTATCGGCAAAGAAAAAAAAGTTCCAGGACTATTGGGAGAGGGCAGGGAAGTGGGACATGCATTCATCTTCTTGTATGGAACCATAATGAACTCAATGGGTCAAACAGTTATATAGCATGGAAATAGGCCCTTCGGCCCAACTCATCCATGCCGACCAAGATATTCCACCTAAACTAATCCCATTTGCTTCCATTTGGCCCATATCCCTCCCTACCCTTCCTACCCATGTACCATGTACCAGTCCAATTGTCATTTAAATGCTGTTATAGTACCCGCCTCGTGCCTCCTCCAGCAGCTCATTCCTTGTGCCCACCACCTACTGAGTGAGAAAATTGCCCCTTAGATTCCTATTAAAACTTGTCCCTCTTTCCTTAAACCCCTGTCCTCTAGTTTTTAATTCCCCTACCCTGGGTGAAAGACCCTGGGTACATTCAACCTATCTATTCCCCTCATGATTTTTATACACCTCTATAAAATCACCCCTCAGACCCCTGCACTCTAACCAGCTTCCCTCTGCACTTTGGTCTTCCTCTAATTCTGTCATACCGATTCTATAATGAAAAAAATATTTTAAAGTTGGTTCATGGAGTATCAGCAGCTGTCTTAAACATGTGTATCTTAAAAAAACATTATTTCATCATCTGTAAAAAAGTTAGTTAAAAGTTGAACTTTTACCTCCTGGTTGCAATCAATGAGGTTTGCATGTTATATATCATCAGTGTTCTTGGATGCCAAGGTTCCCCTTGAGCTAACATCCAACAGGAATCTGCACTGGTAAAGATACTAGAGCTGTCATCACTAGATCTTTGTGGGTAGATCACCATTGCTGCTGACAGCAAAATCCAGGCCTAAAATTAGAAAGTCATTGTTTCCTCAAATATAGACAAAAATCTATGAACCTTTTCTTTTGGAAAAGAGGTTCTAAATATGCGTGACTCAGCAGTACTGGCCAATAATGAGATTATGATCTGTCATCGTCACCATATCTCAAAAGGCCATTGGAGCAGAATTAGGCCATTCGGCCCATCAAGACAACTGCCATTCAATCATGACTGATCTATCTCTCCCTCCTAACCCCATTCTCCACTCTTCTCCCCATAACGCCTGACACCCGTACTAATCAAGAATTTATGTATCTCTGCCTTAAAAATATCCATTGACTTGGCCTCCACAGCCGTCTGTGGCAAATAATTCTTCAGGGAAGGATATCTCAGAGAATAGCACAGCAGGGTAGCAGTAGAGCCACCGCATTACTGCACCAGAGGCCCAGGTTCCATCCTGACTACCAGTGCTGTCCAGGGTTTGTACGTTCTCTCCGTGACCGCGTGGATTTTTCTCTGGGTTCCCCGGTTCCCTCCAATACTCTAAAGATGTACAGGTTTGCGAGTTAATTGGTGTCGGTAAAATTGTAAATTGTCCCTAGTGTTAATGTACGGAGTGATTGCTGAATTACATGTGTTTAGTTTTTTTAGAGATACAACATGGAAACAGGCGCATTAGTGCGCCAAATCTACGCGGACTGTCGATCACTCATTCACACCACTTCTACACACTACTTCATTTTTTAATTCACTCACTAAACATTAGGGACAATTTCACAAAGGCCAATTAACTTACAAATCTGCACGACTTTGGGATGTGGGAGGAAACCAGACCGCCCGGAGGAATCACACAGGGTCACAGGGAGAATGTGCAAACTCCACACAACCAGCACCCAAGGTCAGGATCGAACCCAGGTCTTTGGCACATTTTACTAACCGCTGCGTTCTGCACGTATGCTCCCAACTTCCCATGATCTTGCACATCCTTTAGCAAGGCACATAAACAGCTACAATATCCAAAATGAAAATTGTAGACCAAAATGTCTTGTAATTATCCATGCTATAAGGGCCAGATAATCTGGATAAATGGAAACATATGGAACTGCAGATGCTGTTTTACAAAAAAAAAACACAGTGCTCAGCGGCCCAGGCAGCATTTTTGGAGGACATGGATACTTTTCTTCAGACTGATTGTAGTGGGGGGGGGGGGGTGGAGAAACCTGATAAAGGGGTGAGGGCGGGATAAAGCCTGGCAAGTGTTAAGTGGATACAGGTGAAGGGGGGGTTTAGCTTAGTTTAGAGATTTTAGTTCTGTTTTGAGATTAGTTTAGTTTCATTTCGAGATACAGCGTGGAAACAGGCCCTTCGTTCCAACAAGTCCACGCCAACCCACGATCGCTGTACACAAGCACAATCCTAATCACTAGGGACAATTTACAATCTTGACCGAAGCCAATGAACCTGCAAACTTTGAAATCTTGAATGTGGAAAGAAAGCAGAGCACCCAGTAAAACCCACCCGGTCATGGGGAGAACGTACCCAAACTCCATACAGACAGCACCCATAGTCCTGATCGAGTCTCGGGTCTCTGGCGCTGTGAGGCAGCAACTCAACTGCTGCGCCACCGTGCCGGGTTTGATTGGAAGCTGGGTAGACAAAAGTTAGACTAAATGGGTGGCAGATAAAAAAAGTGAAACACAAAGCCATTGAGGGGGGGAGGGGGGATATAGCTGGAAGGGGGAAGGGAAGGAGGAGGGCGGAATAGTGAGAAAAATGGGAGTGCACCAGGTTTCTCCACCACCTCCCCACTTCTACAATCAGTCTGATGAAGGGTCCAGACTTGAAACCTCACCTATCCATGTCTTACAGAGATGCTGCCTGACCCGCTGAGTTACGCCAGCACTTTGTATGTTTCTCAAAATGTGAATAAATATTGTCCGGAACACCAACGACACCAACTACTCAACTCCTGAATGTAATTTCAGGGAATCCTTAATGTATGCCTTGAAAATGTGACCGGGTCTTGCTATTGACATCTCAGTCATGTCTGACAATGCAGTGCTTGCTCCCTGTGCTCTGCATCTTGTATCTCTGAATGAAGATCTACATGCACAGCATTCTGCTCAAAGAGGTGCAGATGTGTGAAAACGCACATCAGATTCAGGGACAGTTTCATTATCAGGCAACTGAATAATCCTATCAACAACTAGAGAGTGGTCCTGAGCTACAATCTACCTCAGACTATCTAATCGGATTTTATTGGACTTTATTTTGCACTAAACGTTAGTCCCTTTATCCTGTATATCCGTACATTGTGGACAGCTCGATTGTAATCATGTATAGAGCATGCAACTAAAAAGCTTTTCACTGTACCTCGGCACATATTACAATAAACTAAACTAAACTAAGTTTGTGAGTGTTACTAACAAGAGACACAGAGACTAACAGCTGACAAGAGACACAATTGTTCCCACCGTGGATCACGTTTAATTTAGTTTAGTTTATTGTCAGGTACACTAAGGAACCTTGAAAGGCTTTTGTTGCGTGCTAACAAGCCTACATCGATCTACATAATGCTCAGAAGATATCATCCATTGGCAAAACGTATGAGTATTTTTGACCTAAACAATATGTGGATAGATTTATATTTATATTCCCTCTGCTGTCTTCTCAGGATTATTCTCATTCTATGAGTATAGTCAATGGCTCCCCATGATTGCATTATATCTTGGCTGGCTTTTCAACACGGAAGTCAGACAGCCAAATTAGGTCAATTGATATAAGCACTCAGGTAATTATGTGCATAGATACACATGCACAGAGATATATACACACATATGTATGTGTGCATTCACGTCGCTAGGGAATAGTCTCCTTCTGAGCCGTTCTAATTCAATGCACAAACACACAAATATGTGCAGACACACAAAGGAATATACACAGACATATGAACAAGGGCGCACACACATGCATACACACCCCCTCCCCCACGCATAGACACAGATACACCCACCCACACACACAAATATAGTGCTCTCTCTCTCTTTTTTTTTTCAGTCACCTACGTATATTTTAGTAGATTTCCTGCTAATATACATGAATATCAAGCTACACTTATTGCAAGATCAATCCTCCTGAACATCTTATTAAATTCTGTCTCACTCTCTGGGGGGTAACAAGCATGGGTAAACTCAGGGGACCAGATGTGCTGTCTCTCCATCTCCCTCTCCCTCTCTCTCTCTCTCTCTCTCTCTCTCTCTCTCTCTCTCTCTCTCTCGCTCCCTCTCTCCCTCTCTCTCCCTCCCTCCCTCCCCAACTTTCCCTCTCCCTCTCTCTCTCTCTCTCTCTCTCTCTCTCTCCCTCCCTCCTTGCTCTCTCTCTCTCTCTCTCTCTCTCTCTCTCTCTCTCTCTCTCTCTCTCTCTCTCTCTCTCTCTCTCTTTTTCAATCAATGATACAGTCCCTGTCCGCCTTTGACCTCCCATACAAACTCTGCCTTCACCACACCCGGACATAGGCCGATGAGTGACCCTGGAACTTTACTGCTTTCTCCTTGAACCTCTGGAAAAAGTCATGGATGATAAGGAAGGGTAATGAGTATGTAATCGATTTAATTTAGAGCTGCCATTTCACCTCTATCGCCCTACCCTCTGCCCCCACTATCGGTGTTGCTAGTGGCTATCCTTTACGTGTTAGTATTGCTGGTGAAAGATACGAGCTTATTCCAGTCTGTGGGACATTAGAGTTGAGGCTGTTCAGACATGACACTTTTCACAGGCCAATGGTCTGTCTCTCCGTTCAGGTTAAAGCGAGGTTCCAGAGATTGCATTTCATGATCAATTGACAATAATGGACGATTGTAATCTACCTGACAGTGCAAATGCCTTTAATTAGACCAGCGTTTTACTTGGACCACAACTCTCTGTAGTGCCAGACCAGTCCCATTGATTTTCACACTGAAAGTTTCCAGGTTGGTAGTGACGCAAGTGTGGTGGAACCAAGCACCTGCTGTTAATCATGAAGACAGCCGGCTCCAATTTTCGGTGTCAGATAAAACACTCAATCACATCAGATGAGGAAGATTGCCTCTCCTGCTTTGGAAGAATTACCGAGGAACATTTCTGTCTCGGCTACATCTCTATTGAATAATTTGATCGTTCAGCTGTTGGCAGATGCTTTAGGTCGAGAAACAGCTTGATCTATCAATCAGCTCCAGGTTTAGGTTTACGAATAATGGGTAGGCCATTTAGGACTGAGATGAGGAGAAACTTTTTCACCCAGACAGTTGTGAATCTGTGGAATTCTCTGCCACAGAAGGCAGTGGCTACTTAACTCTGCACCTTGGTGATTGCCAGTCCCCCCCCCCCCCCCCCCCCCCCCGGACACTCCTGACCCCCAAAAAATTGCACTACTACTACTGTATGTATGTATATATATATTTATTGCTCATTATTCACTCTATGTTCGCTCTTCTGGGTGAGATGCTAACTGCATTTCGTTGTCTCTGTATTGTACACTGCACAATGACAATAAAGATTGAATCTGATTCTGAATTTGAATCGGTGGAGACCAATTTACTGTATGTATTCAAGAGAGAGTTAGATATAGCTCTTAGGGCTAACGGAAACAAGGGATATGGGGAGAAAGCAGGAACGGGGCACTGATTTTGGATGATCAGCCATGGTCATATTGAATGGCGGTGCTGGCTCGAAGGGCCAAATCGACTACTCCTGCACATATTTTCTATGTTGCTATGTTTCTATTATTGTCGCGAGAAACAATGAAAAGCTTTGTGTTGCATGCTATCCAAAAAAATCAGATCATACTAAATACAATCAGGTCAAACTCAAGTACAACAGATAGAGCAAAGGGGAAGATACAGAGTGCAGAATATAGTTCTCAGCACTGTAGCACAACAGTTCCAGAGACAAAGTCCAATGTCCACAATGAGGTAGAAGTGAATTGGGCAGTACCCTATCTAATGGAAGGACCGTTCAGAAGCCTGGTAACAGTGGAGAAGAGGCTGTTCCTGAGTCTGGTGGTGCGTGCTTTCAAGTTGCTGTATCCTCTAATGGATAGGAGCAGGAAGAAGGAGGCCTGGATAGAGTGGATGCAGAGAGGATGTTTCCACCAGTGGGAGAGTCTTCGACCAGAGATCATAGCCTCAGAATTAAAGGACGGTCCTTTAGGAAGGAAATGAGGAGGCATTTCTTTCGTCAAATGAATTGTAGAATTCATTGCCACAGAAGGCTGTGGAGACCAAGTCAATTGGATATTCTTCCGGCAGAGTTAGATAGTTTCTTGATTAGTACGGGTGTCAGGGGTTATGGGGAGAAGGCAGGAGAATGGGTTTAAGAGGGAAAGATAGATTGGCCATGGTGTAGTAGACTTGATGGGTCGAATGGCCTAATTCTGCTCCTATCACTTATGGACTTATGAATGACCAGGATGGGACAAGTTTTTGATTATATTGGCTGCTTTTCAGAGGCAGGGTCATGTGTAGATGCTATCCATAATGAGTCAAATTGGTTTTCTGGAAGATATGTTCATAAGTTAATGTATCCAAATTCTAAGCTTGAATATAGTTTATTACTGAAGAGATTATATTTGGCCTAGAAACAGTGTATAATAGAACAGTTTATATCAAGGCCTACAGTGGTGAAAATCCCCTTAAATGGAAACATTTGGGTTTTTTTTTTAAGTAACAAAAGTGCTTGAATTCTGTGGGCTTAGTTTAACATTCTTGGCACACGCTGAAATCAGGAAAAATGTGCAGCACATTTTATGGTAAATGCTTCATAGCATTTTTGAAATATTGAAAAGCTGCCATGGATTATAAACTGCGGCAGGTGACACAGATGTGATGTGCATTAGCCTGATTTTAGCTTTAGCTAACCTCCAAGCTTTTATTCAGCTGATGAGCAGAAAATGCAAGTTGGCTGGTTCATTCCATTAGCCGTCTAGTCATGATACATTAACTCACAAAATTACACTTGCATTAAAGTTATTAATCTTTTTAAAAGCCCAGCAAATCCCATTTGGAATTTCTGTAACACCATTTAGTTAATGAGAGTTAAAAATAACACTAAGCCACCCCCATATTGTCAATAAATATAATTGGACATTTTCATGGTGGATATTTGTGACCGCCACATAAGGAATCGTGCATTGTTCCCCTGCAATATGCCATCTGAAAACAATCTATTAGATTTACGCAGCCTTCTACGTTCTACATAATCCTTGGCACATTTGGTTGCTGTGCCTAAAATGAACAGCGTAACACTCTATGCTTTCCAATTCTGAAAGTGACTGTTGCTCCTTTGTTCTGAGAGCAGGTAGCCCAGATATACTTCACATCTCCCTCTATACTAAACCATGAATGCCCTTTAACCAGATAGCATTGATGGTGCTGACATAGATGGTTGAAAACTTCAAATTCCTTGGAGTCAATATCACCAACAATAGCAACGGCCAAGAGAAGCACACCAACGCCTCTACTTCCTGAGAAGGCTTAGGACGTTTGGACTGACCCCATACAACTCTCACCGTCCTCTTCAGATGCACCATAGAAAGCATTTTATCAGGATGCATCACAGCCTGGTTTGGGAACAGCTCCATTTAAGACCTCAAGAGATTGCAGCGAATTGTGGACGCAGCCCAGACCATCACACAAACCAACCTCCTCTTGACTCCGTTTATGCGTCACGCTGTGTCGGCAAGGCCAGCAGCATAATCAAAGACAAGTCGCATCCTGGCCACTCCTTCTTCTCCCCTCTCCCATCAGGCAAAGGGTATAGAAGTATGAAAACGCACATCTTCAGATTCAGGGACGATTTCTTGCCAGCTGTTATCGGGTAACTGAATCATCCTACCACAACCAGGGAGAAGCGCTGAGCTAGTAACTACCCCTTTGATGACCCTTGGACTATCCTTGATTGGGCTTTACCTTCCACTAAACGTTATTCCCTTATCATGTATCTTTACACTGTAAATGGATCGATTGTAATCATGCATTGTCTTTCTGCTGAGTGGTTGGCACATAACAAAAGCTTTTCCCTGTACCTCGGTACAGGTGACAATAAACTAAACTGAAATAACTGAACCTCTATTCACACAATAGCAGTACCGACTGTTGAAGCCTAACATTTCCCACACTCTATGCCGCCCAATCTGATGGCCGTTCTGAGCCTACTTCATGCCAATTAGTATCAAATTCAGTTCAATTATGCGCCAACATCCATTAGGAATTGGATTGAAAGCCTATCCAGCCGTACTGTGCAAACAGACCATAAGAGCTATTAAAGAAGGAAATATCTTCACATTTAGCAAATCATAGAGATCTGTGGCACAACAGCAGACCTTTCTTTATAAGTTTTTGAGCTTTATGTTTTAGTTAGTTAAAATTATTTTTTTGGATGCCGACAAGGACACCTTACTTGTCAAATAGTGAAGCCGCATATGTCGCAATTTTTTCACTCTACTTTCATAATTCATAAATTCATAAGTTCTCGGAGCAGAATTAGGCTTTTTGGTCCGCCATTCAATCATGGCTGATCTATCTTTCCCTCTCAACCCCATTCTCCTCCCTTCACCCTCCCATAACCCTTGACACCTTATTTGTATTAACAAATCAGCGTTAATGTGCAAGTAATAGTTTGCATTATTTTAGATCAATGAAGAAGAAGAATTATCTGAGAACTTGAAAATATATATTTTTTATTATTAAAATAATCTTTTGAAATTATTGGCCATATTTATAAATATTTAGACTTTAATGTATAACCTTGTTATTTTTTAATATGGAAGTAAAGCAGACTGGAAACTCAGCAGGCCAGGCAGAAGCTGTGCAGATAGAAAAAAACATTATTATTTGGGAGTGAGATTACCTTGAACTCGTGTGAACGGGCATCGGTAGTTGGCGTGGATGACATGGGCTGAAGGGTCTGTTTCCAAGCTTTATTGCTAAACTGAACTAAACTAAATAATAAGCTTGAGAGTGGATGCCTTTGTATTTCAATGTATTGCACTCCAGATTCCAGACTCTAGTGGTTCTAATGCCTGGGCCATAGATTTGGGTCTCGACCTGAAACATCCCGCTGAGTTGCTTCAGCATTTTGTTTCTATCTTCGGCTTAAACCAGCATCTGCAGTTCCTTCCTACCCATAGATCTCTTGACCTGTTCCCTGTACTCCTGTTTGCATTGTAAGATTCAACAACAGTCATAGCGTGGAGCTTCCTGGTCCGATTTAAGTGTACATGTGCAGAAACATACAGAGTGGAACCAGTAGCCCTTACTGCTGCCTCCTAAAGGGCCTGTCCCACTGTACGAGGTAATTCAAGAGTTCTCCCGAGTTGTCCCCTGATTTGAACTCGGAGAATGTCCTTAGCGAGTTTGTGGATGTCTCGTAGCGGCTCGTACGAGTAACGGTAGGTACTCAGGAAATCCGGTAAACTCGTTACATTTTTTCAACACTGTGAAAAATGTCCACGAGTAAAAAAACACTCGTGATGAAACAAATTGTTACTTTTTACTCGTACGAGCCGCTATGAGACATCCATGAACCCCTACGGACTCCTACTCGCTACGGACATTCTCCGTGTTCGAATCAAGGGAAAACTCAAGAGAACTCTTGAATTACCTCGTACAGTGGGACAGGGCCTTAACTTCAGAAACTCGAGTTTGATTCTAACCTCCTGGACCATCTATATGGAATTTGCACGGTTTCTCTACAACAACATTAGATCTCCCCCGACTGCTTCAGTTTCCATCCTGGCATAGCTTTAAGGTGAAGGGGGCAAAGATTAAAGGAGATGTGCAGGACAAGTGGTGGCGATGAGTGCCTGGGTGTATGGCAGTGGTGGAGTTAGATATGATAGTGGCATTGAAGAGGTTTTTAGCTAGGCATATGGGATATGCATGGAATGGAGGTGTATGAATCGTGTCCAAGCAGATGAGATTAGTTTGGCTTGGCATCATGTTTTGCCCATCTCCTTTAAACTTTGCCTCTCTCACCTTAAAGCTATGCATTGGTCATTAAACCTTCCACCCTGGGAAAATGGTTCTGACTGCCGCCCTTAATTCTATATAGAAACATAGAAATTAGGTGCAGGAGTAGGCCATTCGGCCCTTCGAGCCTGCACCGCCATTCAATATGATCATGGCTGATCATCCAACTCAGTATCCCGTACCTGCCTTCTCTCCATACCCCCTGATCCCCTTAGCCACAAGGGCCACATCTAACTCCCTCTTAAATATAGCCAATGAACTGGCCTCAACTACCCTCTGTGGCAGAGAGTTCCAGAGATTCACCACTCTCTGCGTGAAATATAGTTCTCTTAGCCTCCAGAGAAAATCAAGTTTATCCAACCACTCCATATAACTGACACCCTCTGTCCAGGAAGCATTCTGGTAAACCTCTTCTGCACCCTCCATGTAGTACTCCAGATGGGGTCTAACCAAAGTACTAGAAATCTGCATCATGCCTTCCTGATTCTTATATTCAACCCGTTGACCTATAAAGGCAAGAAATGGTAGCCTTCTTTACCCTTACTTAAATGTTGTGCAAATTCATACCTGCTTCATCCAAAGCCTCGATCAGCTCGATGCAGCAGTTTGAGAGCTTGACGGTGGGAGAAGAAGAATAAAGAACAGAGAACAGGGAAGAGATAAGACTTTTGTCTTCCATCACAGTGAGGAGGTGTTTGGAGATTCACTGTGATGGATGTTTTTTGTGGAATTGTGTTAATTGTGTGTCTTGGTTTTTTGCTGTTATGACTGCAGGAACCTAATTTCGTTTGATCCTTGTGTTTAAATGACAATAAACGGCATTCTGATTCTGAGTGATTCTGATTCTGACTTCCCGATTAAGGCTTTTTTTTAAGTTTAGAGAATAGATCAGCCCATGATTTCAAAAATAGTAACTCAAATGCTGGCTCAGTGTCTTTGGTGTGACAATAACACAGTTTATTTTTATTTCCTTACCAATCCCCCCCTGTCCCATCAACTGACGAAGTGCAAATTAAAGTATTTTTCAGCTGCACAGCCTGCTTGCTGCAGGAGCTGCTGAGAGAATCACTGCATTACCTGGGATTCCCACGTGGGTCCAAAAGCTCATTATTTCCTAAATCCAATCATCTTCTTTCCCCAGTGGTGTTTTCAGAAACATAATTTTGAGCTTCCCTGAAGTCTTCTGTCTCATAATCAAAAATTCACAAAAAATGGGATTCTGATTGAATTAAAATTCTTCAAACCCAGATTCCTATGAAAAGATAAAGTGGAAAGTTTACATTTGGAGTCCATTAATAACAACACCCGTCCATCTTTGATTATGTTTAAGAAAGAACTGCAGATGCTGGAAAAATCGAAGGTAGCCAAAAATGCTGGAGAAACTCAGCGGGTTAGGCAGCATCAATGGAGTGAAGGAATAGATGACATTTTAGGTTGAGACCCTTTTTCAGACATGTGGGGGTGGGGGCGGGAAGAAGAAAAGAAGAGGAGGAGACAGTGGGCTGTGGGAGAGCTGGGAAGGGGTGGGGAAGGAGGGAGCAAGAAAAGACTACCTGAAATCGGAGAAGTCAATGTTCATACCGCTGAGGTGTAAACAACCCAAGCAAAATACAGAGATACAGCCATCCATATTACAGAGATAGATTGAATAAGTTAGGTCTTTATTCTCTGGAGCGCAGAAGGTTAAGGGGGGACTTGATAGAGGTCTTTAAAATGATGAGAGGGATAGACAGAGTTGATGTGCACAAGCTTTTCCCTTTGAGCATAGGGAAGATTCAACACAAGAGGACATGACTTCAGAATTAAGGGACAGAAGTTTAGGGGTAATATGAGGGGGAACTTCTTTACTCAGAGAGTGGTAGCGGTGTGGAATGAGCTTCCAGTGGAAGTGGTGGAGGCAGGTTCATTGGTATCATTTAAAAATAAATTGGATAGGCATATGGATGAGAAGGGAATGGAGGGTTATGGTATGAGTGCAGGCAGGTGGGACTAAGGAAAAAAAAGTTGTTCGGCACGGACTTGTAGGGCCGAGATGGCGTGTTTACGTGATGTAATTGTTATATGGTTATATGGTTAATATGATGTGCTGCTCCTCCAAATTGCGGCGGGATTCACTCTGACCATGGAGGAGGCCCCGGACAGAAAGGTCGGATACGAAATGGGAGGGGGAGTTGAAGTGCTGAGCCACCGGGAGATCGGGTTGGTTAATGCGAACTGTGCTGAGGTGTTGGGCGAAGCGATCGCCAAGCCTACGCTTGGTCTCACCGAAGTAGAGCAGTTGACACCTAGAGCAGCGGATGCAATAGATGAGGTTGGAGGAGGCGCTGTAGGATAACAGTTCTACCACTGTGCCACAGTGCCACCCACGTTTGTCTTATATGTACTGATGATTGTCATATGTATTGACAATGGAACAATTAAACAATGATATTCTCACTTGGAACTGCATAACAGCAAATACAATTCACTGATATTGTATAATAAACAAAATTTCAATCAATTAAATTTCTGTTGATGATATATTATCTCCGTGTTTGTGTATCAATCAGCTGACTTAATCCTGTGTTGTGCTGCATTAAATACAGCTAGTGTGTAGGAAGGAACTGCAGATGCCAGTTTAAATCGACGATGGACATAAAATAGTAAGATTAAATGAGAATTTACCAGTTCGAAGTTTGATCGTTATATTATGAGGAGTAACGTTGAGGGATTACGTGAAGAACCCGCCAGGTCGCATGCGTGTCATTCTTCAAAGCAGCGGTGTGAAATCACAGATAACAGTAATGACTGAACATAGTAAGATTAGAGAAGAGGATACCAGTTGAACTGTATGATCAAGGGTGGGAGCGGAGGGCACGTAATCCGTCAACGTTACTCCTCATAAAATAACGATCAAACTTCGAACTGGTAAATTCTCGTTTAATCTTACTATTTTACTTCGGAGTCACGTGAGTGACTACGTGAAGATTTCAAAGCTCTGTGATTTCATGCCGTGGAAACGAGTCCATGCATCACATCTGCCTTAATTGATTAAGGGAGGAATTGTGTTAACATGTTTAAACATGAATCCGACATTGAAATCCATGATAAAGTTATTAACAACAAATTATAGTCCCTATTTCATGGGGTGAAATCATATTACAGAACTTAAAATTGATTCTGCATACGTTCCAGGTTTAACCACTGGTTTATGGTAGAATTGTTGGAACAGTTTTCCCTTGATCATCCTGCTGTCTCCAGGATTTGGTCCATCGGTACGTCCAACTCCATAGCTGCCGATGTAGCTGCAGCCCTGGTGGAATGAGATTTGAATATGTTAGTATCCACTCCAGCTGTTGTTAAAACCTGTTTCAGCCATCTGTAAATAGTTTGAACCAACACTTTTTTGTGGGGTTGCTTGTGGCTGATTAGTAGTGCCATCTCATAGCCTCTGATGTTTTTGGAGTTCTCCATATATAACAATAAATGTCTTATTATACAGAGATGATCATCTATAGGGTAAGCCCTAAATTCTATTTTGAGGCCTGATGGTCCCGGTCTGTTCTGTTTGACTAATTTGTGAACATGAAAAGTTATATTTCTTGTTGAAGAAGTCATATTGTCCAGCCTTAACTTATGTAAAGACTGTACCCTTTGTGCTGTGACCAAAGCCATCAGCATGACTGTTTTATGCGTCAGTTTTTGCAGGGACAGAGCTGTTGCTGGAGACCAGTTCCTTAGCAACGTTAGGACAATACTCACATCCCATATTTGAGAGTACCTGGTTCTTGGGGGATTGATATTAAAAAACTCCCCTCATAAGTTTGGTCACCAGGGTGTGAGTCCCAACAGAATGACGCTCTGATCCTCGCCATAGATATGCTGAAAGGGCACTTCTGGCGCAGTTAATGACACTGTAACTGAGCCCCTCATCATAATGGAGGTCTGCCAGGAATTCCAGAACAGACGTTATGTTTATCGAGCTGTAAGTGATGTTGTTTCTGTGACAATATATCTCCCATTTCCTGATGTATACCAGATATGGTATTTTGGTGGACTGCCTGTGAGCCGCTGAGATAATGTTCAATGTTCGGTTAGGCCATAGAACGCACCCAACATTTCCAGGTAGTTTATGCCAAGTGTCTGTAGTAATGATGCCTCCTGTGCATTCCATCTACCTCCACAGCTGGAGATGGAATTGGTAGCACCCCAACCAAGTGCACTGGCATCAGTTTGTAGCACCACTGAGGGGTTGCTGATAATGATAGGGCTGGAACAATGCCGAATGTTATCCCTCCACCATTTTAATTCCATAATTGCTTTGATTGGTAGCTTCATTGGTCTGTCGAAATGACCAGCATTAATTTTGAGTGCTTGTATTTTTGCCCTTTGTAAATTTTGATAATACAAAGGTCCAAATTGTGTGGCTGGAAAAGCAGCCACTTTTTTGCCAATCACCCTTGCTACCAATCTGATAGATGGTTCACTGATGTCAATGAGGTTGTTGCAGGCCTCAGTTAAGACTGTAGCCTTGTCCTTTGGTAAAGTCACCGACATGTGAACTGAGTCAATAGTGAACCCCAAATAATCCATTATGGTGGAAGGCGTTAGTTTAGATTTAACTGGATGGATGATAAACCCCAGTTTCTCAAACAATTGTTTGGTGGCTGATACAGCTAGTTTGGCTAATTCCAAAGTTTAGCCCACAATCAATATGTCATCTAGATAGGCCATGATCATATGTTTTTGTTTCCGAAGAAACGCTAGGGCTGGTTTCAAAATTTTTGTAAACAGCCTGGGGCTGATGTTAATCCATTTGGTAGAGCTCTATACTGCCAGAGCTGCCCCATCCAGTTGAATTTTAAATAACGTCTGTGATCAGTCCGTATAGGCACTGAATAGTAAGCATCTTTTAGGTCGATGCTGGCCATGAAGTAGCCTGTGGAAATCAATTGTTTGGCAGTAACAAATGTTTCCATTTTGAAATGAATATTCAATTTGGTCAAATCTATGATGATGCGACAACCACCATCTTTTTTGTTTTTGGTAAAGATATTAGATACAAATTCCAGAGAATCATGTTGGGTGTTTTCAATAATCCCCTTAGCGTGGAGTCTCACCAGTTCAGCATGTGCTTCCAATTTTTCGTTTCGTGAAAGTACGAACGTTCGGTTCGGTACGTGCTGAACTGGGGCTATTTTTGTGCACAAATTCAATGGTATATCCCTGGATACTGTTATGCCAAGTGTCTGGATATAAATGTCTGTTGTTAATGCACTCCATGCCTCCCAAAAGAAGTGTAATCTCCTACCGATATATGTATTATCCACACTTCCTATAATTTGTAAGGGACCAGACCCACCTACCTCCATGGTTACCAGTGGAAAGTTTACTTCTTCCTGTGTAGTCTTCGAGGAGTTTGAGGCGCCGGTGTCTGGGTTTGGGTTTGGGGTTTGCGCATTTACCACGAAGGCCAGTCTGGGCCATGGCCTAAAAAAGACCGCTGTCCTGTATTCCGGCCTTTGAGCTTTCACCAGCTTCTGATTGTCTTGCTCTGCTGGTGGGTGCGTAAGGGTGCTGTCTTTGAGTGTAGGAGGTCCTTCCTGTTGTCGCCTTTATGAGCCCCAGGGTTTTTGCCTCCTCATCTTCCTGCACCCCCTGCACACTTGTTGTTTGTTCAGCAAACCCCTCTTCAGGGTCAGCCTAGAATTGACCCCCTGTACTCCCCTCTGTCGAGGGAGATGCACTGTGCAGCCCTAAGTAAGGTGCTGCTGTGGGTGTTTTGTATAACCCATAGTGACTAGACTCCATCTCCCGGAGTCTGTCATGTTGGAGCATTTGCTCCATAAGCCGCTCCATTTGGCCCCAGCAACGCTGGTCCCCGCGGCATTTCTTGCAGTCTGACTTGTCAGAGTCAACGGCTGTTCCGTATAGCCTCCCCGCCCGGCCGTGGTGTTGCTCTGGCCGGCGTGGGTGCCAAGTCAGGCACTGCTGATCCCACTCACGGTGATGCTGGTGCCGTCAGCCGCTGCTAGCTGACCGCAACTCCGCGGTTCTTTCCAGCCAGTGCAGCCCTTGTGGACTCTTGTCCATAGTTTCCCCTGTGAAAAACAGCACGGGAAACAAAACACGACCGCAGAGTAATTCCCTTACCTGTCGGTGTCGGTTTAAACTTGCCGCTGCGGGGGAACGCTCCCTCCGCTTGCCATTTTGGCTTGTCAGAGTCAACGGCTCTGTTTTGTGTAGTCTTCCCGCCCGGCCATGGTGTTGATCTGGCCGGTGCGGGTGCCAAGTCAAGCACAGCTGATCCCACTCACGGTGATGCTGGTGCCTTTAGCTGCTGCTGGCTGCCCGCAACTCCTTGGTTTTTCCCAGCCAGTGCAGCCCTTGTCGACTCTTGTCCATAGTTTCCCCCTGTAAGAAACAGACACGGGAAACAAACACGACCGCAGTAATTCCCTTACCTGTAGGTCTTGGTTTTTTAAAAACTTGCCGCTGCAGGGGAATGCTCCCCCCGCTTGCCGTTTTGGCTTGTCAGAGTCAACGGCTCTGTTTTGTGTAGTCTTCCCGCCCGGCCGTGGTGTTGATCTGGCCGGGCACAGCTGATCCCACTCATGGTGATGCTGGTGCCTTCAGCTACTGCTGGCTGCCCGCAACTCCGCGGTCCTCCCCAGCCAGCTTTAGACGCAGCCCTTGTGGACTCTATTTTTGTCCAGTTTCCCCCTGTAAAAAACAGCGCGGGAAACAAAAAACGACCGCAGAGTAATTCACTTACCTGCGGTCTCGGTTTCAAAATTACCGCTGCGGGGGAACGCTCCACCCGCCTGTCGTTTCGCAATGCGTGAAGCGATTTGACACGCATGCGTCCTGGCGGGTTCTTCACGTAGTCACTCACGTGACTCCGAAGTAAAATGCTGGAGTAACTCAGCATCTCTGGAGAGAAGGAATGGGTGACTTTTTGGGTTTTAAGACCCTTCGTCAGACTGATGTCAGGGGAGTGGGAGGTACATAGATAAGGAAGTGTGTAGATAAGGAAACATAAGGTGTGAAAACGGGACAAAGGGAATGAGGTTCAAGGAAAATGTAGAATAGATCATTGTTCGTTGGGAGAAGGCAACAACAAAGCAGACAAAGATAAAATGTAGTCGGAGACAGTAAGACTGGTCGGAGAACTGCGAAGGAGGAGGGGATGGAGAGCGAGGGAAAGCAATGGTTATAGCCAGATTATATGCAGCCAGATAGATTCCTTTTTGCTTACTATCAAGTTTTTTTCTTTTCTCTGCCCTTTAAATTGCCTCGTTAATTGTTTGCCTTCCGGTGCCCATTCCAATCTTCTCCATTTCTGAATCTCTGCTCGGCTTCCCATCCCCTGCCTTCACCGGGGGAATTCCCACTGGTCTGAGATATTCATTATCACCAAGGACTCTCCTTGTACCTAGGCTGCCACTTTGCCTTTAATTTCAAGCTTCGATATTTTGAAGCACGTCCACTGGTTTATCAACGACTTTACATTCACGCAATGCCTGAGGTAAAAGAAAGCAGTGGCGCCCTGCGTTAAACCCAGTTAAGAGAGGATCTAATCTGATGAACCAACAGCAATGGTTCAGAATAGAAAGCCACTAGTGGACTGATAATGAATTTAATAATGCAAAAAAAAAAAATTTGATTGCATGAATTCTCAAGTGATTTTGGCAGATATCCTGTGTTTCTCAATTAACACACTCCTGGGAATACATCTTTGCTGCAAGTTCAAATCCGTGGCTGGCCTTAGCTGGTAGAAGGAATTGAATTTGAATATCATAAGCCTCATGCAATGTGCACACCCAAGTCATTAATCACGCTCTTCTCGCCACTGGAACTCCCTGCCCACGTCTGACTGCATTGTCTGACTGTGTAAGAAGCTTTTGTTGTCCCTATTGTCCATGAGGCAGCCTTGAATTACTTAGTGTGTAGGATAGAACCGCAGATGTTGGTTCACACCAAAATGCTGGAGTAACTCAGCGGGACAGGCAGCATCTCTGGATAGAAGTCTCGACCCGAAACGTCACCCTTTCCTTCCCCTCCCCCCTCCCCCGTCGTGCTGAGTTACACCAGCATTTTGTGTCTATCTTGCATTTTCTGACTTGTTCTTTATTTGATCCAGATTTCTGACATCATTAATATTTTCGGGGACAGAAATGTCACCAGTAACTTACGCTCAACGTATTACATGGCATGGGCCGCTCTTATACTCCAATCTCCAACGTTGTAAGTATCGATCTTAACTGTTAAAGTTGCTGCCTTACAGCGCAATAGATCTGGGTTCAACACTGCCTATGGGTGATTGCCTATATGGAGTTTGTGCGTTCTCCCCGTGACTTGCGTGGGTTTTCTACGGGATCTCTGGTTTCCTCCCACACTCCAAAGACAGACAGGTTTGCAGGTTAATTGGCTTGGTATAATTGCAAATTGTCCCTAGTGTGTGTAGGAAATTGTTAGTGTGCGTTGGTCAGCGCGGACTTGGTGAGCCGAAAGGCCAGTTTCCGCAGTATATCTCTAAAAATAAAAAAATACTAAAATTGCAAGTTACTGAGAATAAGTTTCTACCCGTTGCTTCCAATGAGAGATATTGGACAAATGAAATGATTAGTGAAATCACAATAATACTTAAAAATGACATGTTTGTCTAAGTTTGCCTAAGTTACTCCAGCTTTTTGTGCCTATCTTCAGTTTAAACCAGCATCTGCAGTTCCTTCCTACACATGAGTTTGGTTAGGTTTAGTTTAGTTTATTATTAGCATGTGTACTGAAGTACAGTGAAAAGCTTTTGTTTGCATGTTATACAGCCAAAGAAAGACTACACATGAATATAATCCTGACATTCACAGTACACAGATAAATGAAAAAGGGTACAACATTTAGTGCAAAATACTCATCTTCGGACACCCTGTGCATAGGGGAGAGGGTAGGGCCAAAGATATCCTGTTTGGGTTGCTCCTGTGACTGACCAAGCTGGCCATCCGCGAGTCACGGCGCCAGGCGGAATGCCTGCCCCTTTTCCGGGGTTACGTCCATGCTCGGGTGGTGTTAGAGAGGGACTACGAGCTGTCACCTATGCCCTGTGGGATTTCCAGGACCGCTGGGCATCGCAGGGGGTTGAATGCATCCTTGACAAGGAGTGGAAGATAGTTGTATAATAGTTTATCGTTTGTCGTGTATTATGTTGGTGGGTTCTGTTTTGTTTTTTACTGTACTATATATTTATTTTAATATTTGAATAAATATTTTTGATTATAAAAAAATGTTTAAAAAAATTTAGTGCAAAGATATCACATTGAAGTCCGATGAGGTCCAATTGAAGATATTTCAAAGGACTCTAGTGAGGTAGGTGAGAGGTCAGGACCGCACTCCAGCCGATGAGAGGACCAATCAATTGAATGAATGAACGAATGAATGAACGAATTAATAAATTTATTGGCCAAGTATTCACATACAAGGAATTTGCCTTGGTGCTCCGCGCGCAAGTGACAGTGACTGTTAGGAATGATGCATAAAACATTAAACATTAATAATAAAACATTATTGATTACAGCTGGGCAGAAACTGTTCCTGAATCTGGAGATATGCATTTTCAAACATCTGTACCTTCTGCCCGATGCCTAAATGTCATCAACATGTATTTGAGTGTTCCTTTGATAATTTAAAAAGGTGATTTATAGTTCAAAAATACGTTTGCCAAGCCAATAAGGCAATTTAAAGAAAAACAAAATTCTGAGATTTGCAACGTTGGCCAGCCTATGTAAATGTAGGAAAAAAATGTAGGAAAAGTGTTTATTGACCTAAAACACTGGGCTTCACCTTGTTGGCACATGAATTGGTTCTGAACTCCACATGGAAGCCATCAAAAGAGTACTGTCTTAATGAGGACGCAAAATGCTATAGTAGCTTTTTTTCGGTCAGGTAGCATCTCTGGAGATCATTAGACCCAGATTGTCACCTATCTATGTTCTCCAGAGATGCTGCTTGACCCCTGTTACTCCAGCACTTTGTGTCCTTTTTCTGTAAACTAGCATCTGCAGTTCCTTGTTTCTGAAATCTTACCGAGATTGACTTTTAGATCCTTCCACACGTGAGACTGGCTATTGGATCTGAAGCAATTCAAATTTTAACGGGAGCTATAGGTCTAGGGGTTAAGTGGATATAGCTTAATGGTTTTTTTTAAACAATTTATTCACATGTTTTGGATCATTTTACGATATGTTTTAACAACATACATGTTTAATCCATCATTGAATTGTTATTTTTTAAATGTCTGAACACCAGAGATATTTAAAGACTTAAAAAAATACCACACAAACTTTTCAGTTATGGTTTTAGTTTTTAGAAATCACTCCCAAATAAGTGGCAAAGAGTCAAAATAAGGGACAAATTCCCAACGGCAATTCGTTGACCGACTCGGCTGAGGAGTTTTGGCCCCGGGCGCTGGAGGAACGCAACGTTGTGAACAAAGTCCAGCACCCCATCCAACTCATGAACCGATGATCGGCCATGAGAAGGAGGGGTGGTGGTGTCAGCGGTAAACGAAGGTCCGAAGGTCGGACAGCTGGCCGGGCTGCCGACCGACGGGGCCACGGATGAGGCACTGCTGCTGCACTCCATGGGCTGCACAACGTCGGGATGGGTGAGTCGGGGCCGCACGCTGCGCTCCGACCCGACAGTCCCCTCGACCCGAGTAGTAGCAGTCAAATACAGGACATGGGCAGTCCCGTATGGGACAAACCAATTTAGCCCAATATCTGTGATGTCCCGGCTAATACTGGACAGTTGGCAACCCTATCCTACACACACTAGGCACAATTTACAATTATACCAAGCCAATTAACCTACAAACCTGTACATCTTTGGAGAGTGGGAGGAAATGAGGGATGCCGGAAAAAAACCCACGCAGATCATGGGGAGAACGTACAAACTCCGTACAGACAACACCCGTTGTCACAATATCTGCAGCCTTCAAAGCTGGAGATGGAACTTTGCCAGCTGCTCAAGCCTTTTAGTGATGTTTTGAGGACAGGACTGTCTTCTGGCACCTGTCTGAGCTTATTGATGGTGCCTCGGCTGGTGCGGACCAGTGAGATCAGGCATCTGCATCCACTGGATGCATGGCAATAGGGAGTCCACACACAACAGTTTATGCCTATGCACTGGGCCTTCGAGTTTCAGACCATTGACACTGTTTCTCTCTCCATTGATTATCCAATCTGATGTTTTATTTCTAATTCGGATTTCCGACGGTATTTTGCTTGTACTTTCAGAATCAGAAAAATATACATTTGAAATGAACATATTGCAGTTCTCTAGATCGTGCAAAGTGGTGAGGTAGACACATAAATGCTGCAGTAATTCAGCGGGTGAGGCAGCATCCCTGGAGAGAAGGAATGGGCGACTTTTCGGGTCGAGACCCTTCTTCGAACTGATGTCATGGTAAGGTGCAGGACAAAGATAGACTGTAAGCGGAGACAGTAAGACTGGTGGGAGAACTGGGAAGGGGGGGGGAGAGAGAGGGAAAGCAAAGGCTATCTGAAGTTAGAGAAGTCCGCTGGGGTGTAAACTACCCAAGCAAAACATGAGGTGCTGTTCCAATTTGCGCTGGACCTCACTCTGACAATGGAGGAGGCCCAGGGCAGAAAGGTCAGATTGGGAATGGGAGGGGGAGTTGGTGCTGAGCCACCGGGAAATCAGATAGTTTCAGACAGACTGAGTGGAGGTGTTCAGCAAAACTATCGCCGAGCCTGCGCTTGGTCTCGCCGATGTAGTGGTGTGGCATGTTGGTTGCGTTGTCCACAAGGCCAGGACAAGCCCAAGCCCAATGGTTGGACTGGATCCCCTTCTCTCATTCATGACTCCATGGTATTTGTTAGCTTCATTCCCCATTAGGGTTTACTTGACCAAGCAAAATGTTCGTTTATTTGCTTTACTTTTCTTTAGCGATACAGCGCGGAAACAGGCTCTTCGCCCCACTGAGTCGGCACTGACCAGCGATCACAACTGCACATTATCCTACACACTAGGGACTATTTACATTATTTACCAAAGCCAATTAACCTGCAAATTTGTATGTCTTTGGAAAGTGGGAGGAAACTGGAGCACCTGAAGAAAATCCACGTGGTCACAGGGAGAACGTATAAAGTCCGTGAAGGCAGCGCCCATAGTCAGGATCGAACCCAGGTCTCAGGCGCTGTTAGGCTATGCCACTGTGCTGCCCCTAGATCTTAGAGAATCCCATAGATACACTTTTACTGCCTTCGCAAATTTTCACTAAAGGCTTTGTGATTAAAAAAACTCTCTATTATCTGATCCAATGCAGGATCAGGGAAAATCAGTCAGCCAGACCACCCTTGAGAATTTCCTGTCACTTACAAGATACACAATGGTTTCTTGTCATGTTTGTTAATAGAGTGCAGACATTCTGAATTACCACTACACTGACCAGAGTCACATTCTTCACTATATTCCCGTTCCCTGAGAATATTTTCACTCAGGGTGTTTATATTCCTGGCAAGATAGCATGTAAACACTGAAATGCTTAACAACGATGTACGCATTTGAGGAATTCTCATCTTCACAGAAACAGAGATTTTCTATTCAGGATGAAGCCATTTAGCCCATCATGTACGTGCTGTTACCCAACCCGTCCCATGTATATCCCTTCAGTTTAGTTTCGTTTAGAAATAAAGCATGGAAACAGGCCTTTCGACCCACCGAGTCCATGCTGACCATTGATCACCTGTTCACACAAGTTCTACGTTATCCAACTTTCTCATCCACTCACTTTACACTCTGGGTAAATTTATAGAGGCCAATTAACCTACAAACCCGCACATCTTTCGGCTGTGGGAGGAAACCAGTGCACCCTGAGGAAACCCACACGGTCACAGGAAGAATATGCAAATGCCACGCAGACAGCACCTGAGGTCAGGATCAAACTTAAATTCTTAAGGGATTGGACAGGCCAGATGCAGGAAAAATGTTCCCCATGTTGAGGGAGTCCAGAACCAGGGGCCACAGTTTAAGAATAAAGGGTAAGCCATTTAGGACTGAGATGAGGAAAACCTTTTCACCCAGAGAGATGTGAATCTGTGGAATTCCCTGCCACAGAAGGCAGTGAATGTTTTCAAGAGAGTTAGATATATACCTCTTAGGGCTAACAGAATAGACAACAGACAATAGACAATAAACAACAGGTGCAGTATAGGCCATTCGGTCCTTCGAGCCAGCACCATCATTCAATGTGATCATGGCTGACCATTCACAATCAGTACCCCATTCCTGCCTTCAAGAGATATGGGGAGAAAGCAGGAATGAGGTACTGATTTTGGATGATAAGCCACGATCATATTGAATGGCGGTGCTAGCTCGAAGGGCTGAATGGCCTACTCCTGCACCTATTTTCTGTTTCTATGTAAACCTGGGTCTTTGGCACTTTCAGTCAGCAGCTCTACCAACTGCCAAGATTGCACTAGACTTCCTTACCAGATCTCTATTCTGAACATTAGAGGAAGCCGTTACTGGGAAGACAGAGCTAAAATATTTCAAAGCTAATTTAAGCTATCCTTGGTTTTGCATAAGATTTTTTTTTAAGTATCGTTTTCTGTGGCAAAATGGAGGCTCACAGCCCCAGCCACCTAGGTTCAATCCTGACCTCCTGTGCTGTACATGCAGCTTGGACATTCTCCCTGGGAGTCCATGGGTTTCACCCAAATAAAGTCATAGAATCATCATGGAATCACACAGTGTGGAAACAGGCCCTTTGGCCCAACTAGTCCATGCCAATCAAGATGCCCCATCTTTGCTGGTCCAACCTGCTTGTGTTTAGCCCATATTCCTCTAAACCTTTCTTACCCATGTACCAGTTCAAATGCCTTTTAAATAAAAGCCTGTTTATGTCACTTTAATTTTATGTGACTCGTAGGTCACTTTAAATATTAGCCTCACAATAAAAGGACGTGCCTTTGGAAAGGAAATGAGGAGGAATTTATTTTGTGGTGGTGGTGGTGAATCTGTGGAATTCATTGCCACAGACGGCTGTGGATGCCTAGATAATGGACATTTTTCAGGTTGAGATTGACTCTTGTTGAGTGTGAGCGTCAGGGGTTATGGGGAGAACGCAGGAGAAGGGGGTTGAGATTATGGTTGCCAATTGTCCCGTATTAGCCGGGACATCCGGTGTATTGGGCTAAATAGGTTTGTCCCATACGGGACCGCCCTTATTTGACTGCTACTACTCGGGCCGTAGTGAATCCCATGGAGTGCAGCAGCAGTGCCTCGCCCGTGACCCCGTCGATCGGCAGTCCGGCCAGCTGTCCGACCTTCGGACCTTCGCTTACCGCTGACACCACCATCCCTCCTTCTCATGGCCGATCATAGGTTCATGAGTTGGATGGGGCGATGGACTTTGCACGCTCCTCAGCTGGCTTGCCGGCTGGGCATTATGTGCAGTCCAGCACCCGGGCCAATTCATCATTCACCCAGCCACGGCCGAGTCGGTCAACAAATTGCCATTGGGAATTTGTCCCTTATTTTGACCTTTTGTCCCTTATTTGGGAGTGAGAAAGTTGGCAACCCTAGTTGAGAGGGAAAGATAATTCAGCCATGATTAAATGAGTAGATTTGATGGGCTGAATGGCCTAATTTTGCTCCAAGCACTTCGAAAATTATGAAATGAACCTGCCTCAACCACCTCCTCTGGCAGCTCGTTCCATATCCCCACCTCTGCGCAATAAAGTTGCCCCTTAGCTTCCTATTGAATCTTTCTCCTCTCACCATAATATTTTCCCTCTCACCCTATATCACAGAGATTTGCCCGTTGTTAGCAAATTGGCAATGGAAATTTCCCCTTCCTTGTTCATCTGAGTATCAGGAGAATTTAGGAGGAAGGTTGAGTTAATGAGGAGATGCGAGGGAACAGGTTTCAGGGAAATAAGTGAAGGAATGGGGATTGATGGGATTACTCTGAAAGTCAACAGAGACCCGATGAGCAGAATGGCCTCCTTGGATATCATGCAGAAAAATAAAATGAAAGGAAATAGGCAAATTCCAATGGATTTTGGAATAAAATTCCAAAATTCATTTTTGGAGTAAAAATAGCAAAACTTATTTCACTCTTTACGATTTTAACATTAAAAGTGTCAAAGAAATTTGACCATTATTTTTGGCCAATAATTTTTTTATCTTGATGCTGATATGAGCGCAACTTGTGGCACTATGCGATGCCTCTCTAAATAGGCAACGTCATTGAATAGGGTGCCCATTATGAAATTGTAATAAACACAGATTAGATTACAACTGGAGTAACAAACGTTCCAATTACACCCTGGAGGATGAATATATTTTAGTTTAGTTTAGTTTAATTTAGTTTAGTTTAGTTTAGTTTAGTTTAGTTTAGTTTAGTTTAGTTTAGTTTAGTTCAGAGATGCAGTGAGGAAACTGGGCCGAGACCCTTCTTCAGACTGAGCGTCAGTTGCAAGGGAAACAAAAGATATAAATGGTGCATAGAACAAATGAATGAAAGATGTGTAAAAAGCAACAATGAATGTAGCTAGAGAACAGGAGAAATCACAGGGGGAACAGGTAGATAGGGTGTGGCAGAACTCTCGTCGGAGCGAGGAGAACTTCTTCAAAGTAGGTCTTCAGATTCAGATTCAGATTCAATTTTAATTGTCATTGTCAGTGTACAGTACAGAGACAACGAAATGCATTTAGCATCTCCCTTGAAGAGCGACATAGCAAACGATTTGAATAAAAAATAAATAATAAGTGTCCGGGGGGGGGGGGGGGTGATTGGCAGTCACCGAGGTACGTTGTTTAGTAGAGTGACAGCCGCCGGAAAGAAGCTGTTCCTCGACCTGCTGGTTTGGCAACGGAGAGACCTGTAGCGCCTCCCGGATGGTAGGAGGGTAAACAGTCCATGGTTGGGGTGAGAGCAGTCCTTGGCGATGCTGAGCGCCCTCCGCAGACAGCGCTTGCTTTGGACAGACTCAATGGAGGGGAGCGAGGAACCGGTGATGCGTTGGGCAATTTTCACCACCCTCTGCAGTGCCTTCCGGTCGGAGACAGAGCAGTTGCCATACCATACTGTGATGCAGTTGGTAAGGATGCTCTCGATGGTGCAGCGGTAGAAGTTCACCAGGATCTGAGGAGACAGATGGACCTTCTTCAGTCTCCTCAGGAAGAAGAGACGCTGATGAGCCTTCTTGATCAGAGTAGAGGTATTGTGGGTCCAAGAGAGGTCATCGGAGATGTTGACTCCCAGGAACCTGAAGCTAGAAACACGTTCCACCTCCGTCCCGTTAATGTGGATGGGGGTGTGCGTGCCACCTCTGGACTTCCTGAAGTCTACAATGAGCTCCTTGGTCTTCTTGGAGTTAAGGGCCAGGTTGTTGTCAGCGCACCATGCTGCTAAGTGCTGGACTTCCTCCCTGTAGGCCAGCTCATCGTTGTTGCTGATGAGGCCAATCACCGTTGTATCATCTGCATACTTGATGATGGTGTTAGTACCATGTACAGGTGTGCAGTCATAGGTGAAGAGGGAGTAGAGGAGGGGGCTCAGCACACAGCCCTGAGGAACGCCGGTGTTCAGGGTGAGGGTTGAAGAGGTGTGCTTGTCTAACCTCACAGACTGGGGTCTGTTGGTTAGAAAGTCCAGTATCCAGTTGCAGAGGGAGGGGTCGATGCCCAGGTTACCGAGTTTGGTGGTCTTGAGGAGATTTTGCAATAGACAGAACTCTCGTATATGTTCTATATTCTATGTTGCAACCTGTGGAGAGGCAGGTAGTCATTCACAACAATGACTAAAATAACATGGTTAACTGTACGTAAGTTTCTAGCAAGATCACAAAGTAATGGGAGGGAGTTTTTAGTTTAGAGTTTAGAGATACAGCGTGGAAACGGGCCCTTCGGCACACCGAGCACGTCGGCCAGCGATCATCCTGCACAATAACACTATCCTACACACACACTATGGACAGTTTACAACTTCGACGAAAGCCAATTAACCTACAAAGCTGTGCGTCTTTGGATCTTTGAATATAATGGCACGAGGGAGGGTTAAGAGGAAATTCATAAGGACTTGACCAGGTCTGGAGAGAATAGCCAGGCTGGGATTGTTTTATTTGGCACTAAGAAGACCGAAGGCATATTTATTCAAAGTATACGGTATCGTGCGAGGCCTACATAGGGAAAAAAGAAAAAATAAGTTCCCTTAGCAGAAAGGTCAATAACGAAGTGCTAGAAATCTAAGACAATTATAGGAAGGGTTGTAGGGAAGATCAAGAATAATTTCTCCACTCAGATGGTGGCCTGGGACTTACTAGGCAGCGAAAAGAAAATAAATTGTGCAAAATAATGACATTGGTGCAAAGGCACAATTTGATAACAGGTCATTGGTAGTGCAAGAGGTGTTCTGTTGTTGAGGTATGGTTAGGGTACTGCAGATTGGTTCAATAATGTGTTTGTTGTAGGAATGTAGCTATTACTGAACCTGGAGGCATGTAACTTCAGGCTTCTGTACCTCCTGTCTGATGGTAGCAGTAAGAAGCTGGCATGGTCCAGATTAGACTTTATATTTTACTTTAGACTTTAGAGACACTGGGTTGAAATAGGTCTTTTCGGCCCACCAGGTCCGCGCTGACCAGTGATCACCCAGTACGCTAGCACTATCCCACACACTGTTCGAACAGTCTAAGATGCTGCGTTCAGTTTGCAGTCTCCTCTGGAGGCGTGGGTTCAAATCCCATTCCTGACATCGTTCCTTTTTGCACTACAAAAGCATTCTCCTACACACATCGCCTCAGACATCGCCTCAGCCTCCGTCCACTCACCTGCCTTCATCCGGCCCCAACCCCCATCGTTGCCATGTGTTCACTATCCCCCCGATCTCCCCCTCTCAGATACCAAAGGGGCTGTCCGCAACAGATGCCTCACCTTTGTTCCACTCCTCAATGAGTTCCGTGTCCGCTATGATGAGGAGCTCTTCTTCCGTCGCCTCCGCATCCAAGCGTTTTTTCCATGGGAAGGAGTCATCGCCCCCTAGTGATAAAAAATAATGAAATCTCCTACACACAGGTGAGGATAGAAACATAGAAACATAGAAAATAGGTGCAGGAGTAGGCCATTCGGCACTTCGAGCCTGCACCACCATTCAATATGATCATGGCTGATCATCCAACTCAGTATCCCATACCTGCCTTCTCTCCATATCCCCTGATCCCTTTAGCCACAAGGGCCACATCTAACTCCCTCTTAAATATAGCCAATGAACTGGCCTCAACTACCTTCTGTGGCAGCGAATTCCACAGATTCACCACTCTCTGTGTAAAAAATGATTTTCTCATCTCGGTCCTAAAAGATTTCCCCCTTATCCTTAAACAGTGGCCCCTTGTTCTGGACTTCCCCAACATCGGGAACAATCTTCCTGTATCTAGCTTGTCCAACCCCTTAAGATTTTTGTACGTTTCTATAAGATCCCCCCTCAATCTTCTATATTCTAGCGAGGATCAAATTTGATAGATGCCACCTTCTAGAAACAAGGCCTCATATTTTTTGTTTTTGATGACTGGGAGAGCAGTGCCCATGATGGACTGGGCAAAGTCCACTATAAGCTCATGTCGGGACTTTTGAGTCAGTTTCAAAATCCTACAAAAAAAGGAACTTAATCTTAATAAATTCACCTAATGCAAATACACTTTGCACGTAGGAGTTACATTCTTACAGTAATTCTCAGCTAATAAAACATCACCCTCAAGTTCATGCTGACATCATATGCACTATCGTTGCTGTAAATAAGTTTGATTAACGTGCAGCTTGAATGTAAGAGGTTGACTAATAAACACAGAAATAACTCAGTATTTGGATCCCACCTCCACACTCCTGTTACAAAGCTCAGAACAAAACATTCAAGCCCTTCACAACTTCAAAGGCTGAGCTGTGTCTGGGCTGAGGTGATACAGATTCATCGTGTTTGTCTTCAGCTAGAACTGGCTTTGGTTCAAAAATAGGGAGGGAATTACTGGAGCGATCTGGTAGGGAATGTACAATCAAGGATTAGCAAAACTGAACTCGAGAATAACATTTAGGTTTATCATTGTCATGTATCATTATCATTGTCATACCAGACTGATTCCTGGGATGGCAGGACTTTCATATGAAGAAAGACTGGATAGACTTGGCTTGTACTCGCTAGAATTTTGAAGATTGAGGGGGGATCTTATAGAAACTTACAAAATTCTTAAGGGGTTGGACAGGCTAGATGCAGGAAGATTGTTCATTGGCTATATTTAAGATTGTTCCCGATGATGGGGAAGTCCAGAACAAGGGGGTCACAGTTTAAGGATAAGGGGGAAATCTTTTAGGACCGAGATGAGAAAAACATTTTTCACACAGAGAGTGATGAATCTCTGGAATTCTCTGCCACAGAAGGTAGTTGAGGCCAGTTCATTGGCTATATTTAAGAGGGAGTTAGATGTGGCCCTTGTGGCTAATGGGATCAGGGGGTATGGAGAGAAGGCAGGTACAAGATACTGAGTTGGATGATCAGCCATGATCATATTGAATGGCGGTGCAGGCTCGAAGGGCCGAATGGCCTACTCCTGCACCTATTTTCTATGTTCCTATGTATCGAGGCGCAATGTAAAGGTTTATGTTGCCAGTTATCCAAACAGATCATATATACCACACATCAATACAATCAAGTCAAGAACAATAGACAGAGCAAAGGTCAGTACCCTAGCTTATGGAAGGACCATTCAGAGGCCTGATAACAGAGGGGAAGAAGCTGTTCCTATGTCTTGCGGTGTGTTCTTCAAGGTTCTGTACTTTCTGCTGGACAGGGGCAGGGAGAAGAAGGAATGAAACACGTCTTTGATTTTACTTCGGAGTCACGTGAGTGATTCCGTGAAGAGCCCGCTCAGCATGCATGCGCGGCATTAACGCCAGCAGTGCAACAGCGGCGCATCGGGAGTCAGGCGCTCCCGCTACGAGCCTGAAGGAAAGGAACGTTAGGTAAGTACTTACCTTCAGTTTAAAGTCGGTCTTTGCGTTTGTTTTTGCTCCAGGGGGAGCAAAGCAGCAGAAGGAAGCGGCCCCCGTTCGACTCCAGGGAAGGAGCCGACAGTGGAGGGAGGAGAGGCGGCAACGGGACCGCACACGCTGCGTTCCACAGACACGGGTGCTGCGCTGATGCCCAGTCTGCTAAAACAGCTCGGACCAACAGCAGCGGACTGGAGGGAAATTTAAATCTTGGCCAGCACCCCTGCAGACTCTCGACAAGGAGACTCGCCGCCCGAGAACCGCTGAAATGCCGCCCGAAAACAGCAAGGTCAGGACCAACCTCAGGCTGGAGACAGACACGGAAGATGGAATCAACACTTCAAACAAGAAACAAGCGTGTCTGTTTCTCCAAGCCAGAGGAAGGTCATGGAGCTAAAAACTCCAGCGAGACAACCTCAGGAGCAGGGGCAAGTCCGCCAAGGGAGCTAACACTCCCACTCCAGTGCCTAACAGCACTGGCCATCTCCCTTGTCGAAGGATTGATGGGAACCAGAGTTGAGCTGGTCAAGAAGAGGGGTCACTGGCTGAACAACATCGGGATTATGCTTGATGTACAGGATCAGGAAGAGCTGCTGGGTGTCGCCGCTATGTGGCTCCACCACTAGCAAGATGGCTTTTCAGTCTCAACTGGCGGCTAGCTTACTACCTGTTCTTTTCAAAAAACCTCTCGAAGACAGGTAGTCATGAGGTGTTGGATTTCATCACGCCTCCCCTAAATTGCATTTACTCAAAGTGCCCACCGTTATTGGGGGGTACATTGAGCATAGCTTTTAAAAACACAAATATCTTAAAATGAATTTGATATCCCTGACGTCGGTTATCATTTTCGCATGCTCTTTCCAGAGAGTCAGGGTAGTATGGCAAAACACCTGACCCTACTGTTCGCAGTGCTCCGCAACTTCTCAGGAAGTTATAAAACCTGCCCTCAACTCAAAAATTTTGACAGGACTGTGAGAACGCCGACCTCACAACCACAGATCCTGCTGTCTGGCTAAGTTACCAAACCAAGCCTTACAAACTGGACGAAGTGTCCAAAATATTCGGCGCAAGTGGGCAGGGTCTGGAATGAGCACAACACGTAAACCAGTCAGCAGTACCTCTAACGCGTCCACCAGGAGGGTCTACCTCATGGTACTGGTGAAAGCTCGGGGCCTGCATGCCAATCCCGTAAGCCTTTCAGGCCAGGGCCCAGAGCAGGCCCCATGGAAAATGCGCCACCCCCCAACATCACCGCCACGTCAGACAACGTGCAAGACTCGTTGGACCGGCAGGAAACAGAAGAATACCCATTGCCATGGAGGTAGGTGGGTCTGGTCCCTACCAACGTATAGAAAATAGGAGCTTAATACTAACAAGGGGGAGATTACACCTGTTTTAAGAAGCACGGGAGTCTATCACGAGTGATCAGTATATACTCAATGGCTTTAGTGGATACAAAATACAATTCATACTAGAAAAATTGCCACCAGTTCAACATTTACCCCAGAGGGTATTTTCCCTCTCCGTTAAAGAAACGAGAGGGACAAGCTGAACTGGTGAGACTAATTACAAAGGGTATCATGGGAAACATGAACCCTTGGAATTCGTATCAAATATTCGTCACTAAACCCAAAAAGATGGTGGATCATCATTGACTTAACTTCACTAAATATGTTTGTTAAGTATATACATTTCAAAATGGAAACGGTTGTTACTGCCAAACAACTAATTTCCAAAGGATACTTCATGGCAAGCATTGATCTTAAAGATGTTTACTATTTAGTACCATTCACAAGGGTCATCGCAGATACCTGAAATTTACCTGGATGGGGCAGCTATGGCAATTTAAAGCGTTACCCAATGGGTTCACATCAGCCCAAGATTATTCACCAAGATACTAAAACCAGCTCTGGCAATATTCACAAGACAAAAACATATTGTCATGGCATATCTTGATGATATCTTAAAAAAATAGGCAAGACCATGGAATTGACTATGTTAGCTGTATCAGCTACCAAACAGTTATTCGAAACCCTGGGATTGTCTTACATCCAGATAAATCTAAGTTGAAGCCATCCACAATCATGGACTACTTGGGCTTCACAATTAATTCAGTCTACGTGACTGTAACATTGCCAAGAGACAAAACAGTTGAATTGGCACAATCATGCAACAATTAATGGTCCACGTACTCCCAACTATTCGACAAGTAACAGAGTAATTGGGAAAATGGTAGCAGCATTTCCGGCTACACAATTCGGACCTTTGCACTGTCAAAACTTACAAAGAGCAAAGGTACAGGCACCAAAACGACATACAGGTCATTATGATCGTGTCATGAAGTTACCCACTGAAGCAATATCAGAACTACAGTGGTGGGCAAAAAACGTTTGGCATAATTTCAACCTATTATCATCACTAACAAGTAGTAGATGGACTAACCCAGAGTCATCGTTACCACTTACACTGGGCATTAATTATCTACAGATGTTGGGTGACTTTTATGGTTTAAAAGCATATGCACAAATATGCATCACTTGCATGTACGGTTACAAATAGATAATACTACGGTGGTAGCCTACATTAACCATATGGGCGGCATAAAGTCGGTATCATGCGACAAGTTGGTCAACACAATTTGGCAATGGTGTGTCGAAAGACATATTTGGCTATCAGTAACTTACCTGCCAGGTAAGCTAAATACAGTGTCAGACACCAGGTCACGCAAATTCAATGACAACATCGAATGGATGTTAAACCCCAAAAAATTTGCAAAAGTTATCAAGCAATATGGCACGCCAGATATCGATTTATTTGCATCAAGGCTAAATCACCAGGTACCTATGTATGTCGCTTGGGAACCAGACCCTGAGGCAGCAGCGGTAGATGCATTCGCGCTGGATTGGGGAAATTCTTCTTCTATGCATTTCCTCCCTTCTGCCTCACCAGTTGGGGACTACGCACAGTACAAATGGACTCTGCTTCAGGTATTTTGATAGTACCCGACTGGCCTACGCAGCCATGGTTCCCAAAACTCCATGACATGGTTGTTGAAACTCCGATGGTATTCCCCAGTGACCCAGAGTTATTAACACCCAGTGTCGGGCACAAGCCACCCATGCCATGAAAAAATCAAACTCCTGGGTTGCAGATTCTGCACAAACCACTTCTGGGACTGGGATTATCAGAACAAACCGTCGACACCATGTCAGCATCCCTCTGAACATCCACTAAAAAAAAAACACTTGTCCAGCATCAAGAAAAGGGAGAAGTACTGCTTGGATACAGGGACCACCTACTCAACCGCTACAGTTACCAACGTACTGGAATTCCTGGCGAACCTTCACCACGATGAAGGACTCAGCTACAGAGCCATCAACACAGCTAGAAGTGCCCTGCCTGTCTATTTAAAACCAGCTCCAGGACAACAGGCCATGGGGTCCCACCCGCTGGTGGTCAAACTAATGAAGGGTATTTACAACTCTAACCCCCTAGACCAAGGTACACCCATACATGGGGTGTCAGTGTGGTCCTGACATACCTCAGGGGATGGCCACCAGCCAGATCCCTCAACCTGGAACAATCTATGCTCAAAACACTCATGTTGATGGCACTTGTATCTGCACAGAGGGTCCAGTCACTACACCTATTGCGACTGGACAGCTCACAGCTCCAGACCAGATCTCTGTCGTTATCCAGGGACTGATCAAACAGAGCAGACCAGGAACAACTAATCCAGTCGTGGAATTCCGGGCTTACCCGCCAGAACCACGGTTATGTGCCATGAACCACCTACTATCCTACATAGACACAAACAAAATATTCGAGGGAGATGAAAAGCCTTGTGGGTCACTCATAAAAAACCTTATGGTCGGGTGACGAGCCAAACCATTGCGAGATGGCTCAAGCAGGTGCTAAAAACTGCTGGGATAAACACTAACATGTACAAATTTTACAGGGCAGCATCCAAGTCGACGGCTAAAAGAATGGACGTGCCTATAGACCACATCCTGGCCACAGCAGGATGGTTGGGGGGAAAGACTGTTCAGAAATTTAATAATAAGCCGTTGGCAAAACCTGTTTTATTTGCAGGAAAGATTTTACAGACTGCAAATATTTAATTTAAGCCCAGGCGAGCAATTTAATTTCTTTGTTGTTATTGTTAAAAAATACCATTGTGTTTTTCTACAAACAGATTCATTGATTGACTACCATAACACACTTCCTCCCTCAAAGACTTCGGCAGTGCGTGAAGTAATAACTGTTACACGGTTTGAAATCACAGAGCTTTGAAGTCTTCACGGAATCACTCACGTGACTCCGAAGTAAAATAGTAAGATTAAACGAGAACTTACCAGTTTGAAGTTTGATCTGTATTTTATGAGGAGTTACGATGAGGGATTACGTGCCCTCCGCTCCCACCCTCAATAATATGGGTCAAACTGATAAACTGATGTCTCCTTGTCTTTACTATGTTTACTTCAATAACTGTGTCTATCTGTGATTCCACACAGCTGCTTTGAAGTATGCCGCGCATGCTGCATGCTGAGCGGGCTCTTCACGTAATCCCTCATCGTAACTTCTCATAAAATACAGATCAAACTGGTAAGTTCTCGTTTAATCTTACTATTATGTTGGTTGTTTTCCTGAGGTAGCTAGGAGTGTGGATGGAGTCAATGGTGGGAACTGTGATAGAATGGGCTACATCCACAACTCTTCGCAATTTCTTGCAATTTTGGGCAGAGCTGTTCCCAAACCAAGCTACGATGCAACCCTGAGAGCAGGCTTTTTATAGTGTATCTGTAGAAGTTTGTAAGAGTCTTTGGAGACATACCAAATGTCCACAGTCTCATTCTTGGCTGTCAAATCAATTTGGTTGGTTATGGATTGATCATTGGTAATATTAACATCAGGGAACTTTCAGCTCTCAACCATTTCCACTTCAGCACCATGGGACATGTACACCACCATGCTTCCAGAAGTTGATAACTAGCTCTTTTATCTTGCTCACGTTGAGGGAGAGATTATTATCCTGACACCATGTCACAAAGTTCTCTATCTCCTTCCTGTACTCTGTCTCGTCATTGTTTGTGATTCAACTTGCCACAGTGGTGTCATCTGCAAACTTGTAGGTGGAGTTAAAGCTGTATTTCACCATACAATTGTGGGTGTATAGGGCTTACTGTTGTGGTCTATACACCCTATACAGATCATAATTACAGACTGCTCCCATTTTTCACATGTTGTGATTTTACACCCCAGTTTCAATAGACAATTGACAATAGACAACAGACAATTTCCTGTCCGTTATCCATCTTCGTTATTGCTGTAATATCACAGAGTTCTTTTACAGGGTGTTCAGTTTTATTGAACTGGAGGTGGGGCAAGTTATATAACTGATTTAAAAGAAACAATCTGTAGGGAACCACCGTAATACAAGGGATTTGCCCTGTATCGTCTGCACATGCAACAAGTTTAATATAAATAATATTTTGTGTTTATGTGTTGGATTTTTTTTTAAATGTATATTCTGTAAGTTTCATTCCATCTCTCACATTTTTGAGTGGTGATTTGTGAATTCTGTTTATTTCCCAAATGACAGTGAAGTAAGGGTCACCTATATCACACAAAAAAAGTCAGTTCACTCGGTAACTAGAGTCCATTTACAAATTGGAGGCAATAGAAAATATATTGGCTTTATAATAAAAGCAGAATTATTTCATGTTCATAAGTGAGAATTAGGCCATTCAACACATCAAGTCTACTCCACCATTCAATCATGGCTGACCTATCTTTCCCTCTGAACCCCATTCTCCTGCCTTCTCCCCATTACCCTGACATCAGAAAAACACAGTGAATGGAGGGTGTTTATAAATTCTATGCACCTATTTATCTCGTTTACTTACAACATGAGTTTGATCAGAATTAAAAGACGTTCTTTTAGGAAGGAGATGAGGAGAAATCTCTTTAGTCAGAGGTGGTGAATCTGTGGAATTCTTTGTCACAGAAGGCTGAGGAAGCCAAGTCAGTGGATATTTTCAAGGCAGAGATAGATCGATTCATGATTAATACAGGTGTCAGAGGTTATGGGGAGAAGGCAGGAGAATGGCGTAAGGAGGGAGATATAGATGGGCCATGATTGAATGGCGGAGTAGATTTAATGGGCCGAATGGCCTAATTCTACTGCTATCACCTTCTTGCACTCAAACATAGCTCCTGCATTAAAGGTGCAAACCAGAGGCATGGAGATGAAGATCTGTCTTCAGAACTTTGCAACTACTCCCCATCCACAAGGAATGTGTAGTTTAAGGAAACAATGTACACCTCAGAGATTAGGCAATTTTATCACTAGGAGTCATTTCCCTGACACAATGAGAGCACAGATATTATTTTGGAGGACAATAAAATGGGATCTCTGGTTAGGATTGATGCAGGCTAAGTTCAAATATTTTGAAACCAGTAAGCACCTGCTGAGTGTTCAAGAAGGAACTCAGCACCTGCTGAAGGTGGGCACGGTGGTGGAGCGGTAGAGCTACTGCCTTACAGAGCCAGAGGCCCAGGTTCAATCCTGACTACGGGCGCTTGTATGTACGGAGTTTGTACGTTCTCCCTGTGACCTGCGTGGGTTTTCTCCGTGATCTTCGGTTTCCTCCCACACTCCAAAGACCAACAGGTTTGTAGGTTAGGTTACACAAAAAAGCTGGAGAAACTCAGCGGGTGCAGCAGCATCTATGGAGCGAAGGAAATAGGCAACGTTTCGGGCCGAAACCCTTCTTCAGACTGATCGGGGGCGGGGGTGGGTGGGGACAAGAAAGGGAAAAGGAGGAGGAGCCCGAAGGCTGGGGGATGGGAGGAGACAGCAGGGGGGCTGAGGAAGGGGAGGAGACAGCAAGGACTAACAAAATTGGGAGAATTCGATGTTCATGCCCCCGGGGTGCAGACTCCCCAAACGGAATATGAGGTGCTGTTCCTCCAATTTCCGGTGCTGCTCGCTGTTGCCATGGAGGAGACCCAGGACAGAGAGGACGGAGGGAGGGGGAGTTGAAGTGCTGAGCCACCGGGAGGTCAGCTTGGTTATTGCGGACCGAGCAGAGGTGTTCAGCGAAACGATCGCCCAACCTCCGCTTGGTCTCACCGATATAGATCTGCTGACATCTAGAGCAGCGGACGCAATAGATGAGGTTGGAAGAGATGCAGGTAAACCTCTGTCGCACCTGGAATGATTGCTTGGGTCCTTGAACGGAGTCGAGGGGGGAGGTAAAAGGACAAGTGTTGCATCTCTTGCGGTTGCAAGGGAAAGTGCCCGGGGAAGGGGTGGACCGAGAGGGAAGGGAAGAATTAACAAGGGAGTTATGGAGGGAGCGGTCTTTGCGGAAGGCAGATATGGGGGGAGATGGGAAGATGTGGCGAGTGGTGGGGTCACGTTGGAGGTGGCGAAACTGACGGAGGATTACTTTTTGTATGTGACGGCTGGTGGGGTGAAAGGTGAGGACTAGGGGGACTCGGCCCTTGTTGCGAGTGCGGGGATGGGGAGAGAGAGCAGTGTTGCGGGGTATGGAAGAGACCCTGGTGCGAGCCTCATTTATGGTGGAGGAGGGGAACCCCCGTTCCCTGAATATGAGGACATTTCAGATGTCCTGGTGTGGAACGCCTCATCCGTGGAGCAGATGCGGCGTAGACGGAGGAATTGGGAGTAGGGGATGGAGTCCTTACAGGAAGCAGGGTGGAAAGAAGTGTAGTCCAGATAGCCATGGGAGTCAGTGGGTTTATAGTGTATGTCGGTCAGAAGTCTATCACCTGCAATGGAGATAGTGAGGTCAAGGAATGGTAGGGAAGTGTCGGAGATGGTCCAGGTGTATTTGAGTGCCGGATGGAAGTTAGTGGTGAAGTGGATGAAGTCAGTCAGTTGTGTGCGGGTGCAGGAGGTGGCACCAAAGCAGTCGTCGATGTAGCGGAGGTAGAGGTCGGGGGGGATGGGGCCCTGGCCATGGCTATCTGGACTACACTTCTTCCCACCCTGCTTCCTGTAAGGACTCCATCCCCTACTCCCAATTCCTCCGTCTACGCCGCATCTGCTCCACGGATGAGGCGTTCCACACCAGGACATCTGAAATGTCCTCATTATTCAGGGAACGGGGGTTCCCCTCCTCCACCATAAATGAGGCTCGCACCAGGGTCTCTTCCATACCCTGCAACACTGCTCTCTCTCCCCTTCCCCGCACTCGCAACAAGGGCCGAGTCCCCCTAGTCCTCACCTTTCACCCCGCCAGCCGTCACATACAAAAAGTAATCCTCCGTCAGTTTCGCCACCTCCAACGTGACCCCACCACTCGCCACATCTTCCCATCTCCCCCCATATCTGCCTTCCGCAAAGACCGCTCCCTCCATAACTCCCTTGTCAATTCTTCCCTTCCCTCTCGGTCCACCCCCTCCCCGGGCACTTTCCCTTGCAACCGCAAGAGATGCAACACTTGTCCCTTTACCTCCCCCCTCGACTCTGTTCAAGGACCCAAGCAATCATTCCAGGTGCGACAGAGGTTTACCTGCATCTCTTCCAACCTCATCTATTGCGTCCGCTGCTCTGGATGTCAGCAGATCTATATCGGTGAGACCAAGCGGAGGTTGGGCGATCGTTTCGCCGAACATCTCCGCTCAGTCCGCAATAACCAAGCTGACCTCCCGGTGGCTCAGCACTTCAACTCCCCCTCCCACTCCGTCTCCGACCTCTCTGTCCTGGGTCTCCTCCATGGCCACAGCGAGCAGCACCGGAAATTGGAGGAACAGCACCTCATATTCCGTTTGGGGAGTCTGCACCCCGGGGGCATGAACATCGAATTCTCCCAATTTTGTTAGTCCTTGCTGTCTCCTCCCCTTCCTCAGCCCCCCTGCTGTCTCCTCCCATCCCCCAGCCTTCGGGCTCCTCCTCCTTTTCCCTTTCTTGTCCCCACCCACCCCCGCCCCCGATCAGTCTGAAGAAGGGTTTCGGCCCGAAACGTTGCCTATTTCCTTCGCTCCATAGATGCTGCTGCACCCGCTGAGTTTCTCCAGCTTTTTTGTATAACCTTCGATTCTCCAGCATCTGCAGTTCCCTCTTAAACAATAAGGTTTGTAGGTTAATTAGCTTGGTATAAATGTAAATTGTCCCGAGTGTGTGTAGGATAGTGTTCCTGTACAGGGATCGTTGGGCGGCGCGGACCCGGTGGGCCGAAGAGCGTGTTTCCGTCCTGTATCTCTAAACTAAACTAAAGTAAACTAAACTAAACACCTGAAATACTGTGGATCATATATGTGACCATTTGTAAATAACTATCATTGTTCCAAGGGGGTCAGTATTTAACAGTACTTGGAGAGACAATATTTACTTTTCCACTCTGCTGGTACCACGCACTATTTCATAACTAGGATAGACATGGATTGTTTTCTCTGGAACATCAGAGGTTGAGGGCAGACCCTCAATGTATTTTAATTAGAAGTAAGTACAGTCATATGGCACCAAAGTGCCTAATATATATTTGCATAATACATTTTATGTACAACTTCTTTTCTTTTTTTTTGTTACATTGAAAAAAGATTAGAATAAGAAAAATAAGTTAGATAGTAAAGGATAGAAAGATGTGAAATATATAGTGTGTGAAGAAAGAAAACGAGTAAATGAAGAAAGTTGAGAGAGAAAATAGAGAAAAGAAAATAAAATAAAAAAGAAAAGGAGATCATTATTTATAATCTTGACCAACCCTCGTCCAGTCCTGAAACAGTTATTTTTTACAATTGTGTTGCACCATATGATTCCAAATAAAACGACGAATGGAGACCAACTCGTTATGAATTAGTCTGATTTTATCCATTAGGAGGAATCGCATTTCCTCAAGATGGGCGGTGTCCAACATGCTTGCAATCCACATTTTAAGCGTTGGTATTGATGTACCCAGGTTGAGGGGAGACTTGATAGAAGTTAGACAGGGTAGACAGTCAGGAGCTTTTTTTCAGTGGGGAAATGTACAATACAAGAGGCCATAGCTATGAGGTGAGAGGAAGAAATTTAATGGAGATGTGTGGGGTGTTTTTTTACAGAGTGTAGTGGCGGCCTGGAACACATTGCTAGGGGTGGTGGTGGAGGCAGATAAGATAGTGGCGTTTAAGAGGATTTTAGAATGGCACTTGGAAGTGCAGGGAATAGAGGGATATGGATTGTGTAGAGGCAGGAGAGATCAGTTTAACTTGGCATCGCGTTCAACATAAACTTTGTGGGCCATAGAGCTGTGCTGTATGGTTCTATGTGCTATGTTCCATGCAAACTGAATTTTCTCAATCTTTAATGGTGACTGAAGGGAGTGGGCTAGATAAAAGTTCTACATATTCTACAGCAGCCAGCTGTAAAACAAAACATCACTGTTGAAGCTCTGAGCAATAGACAATAGACAATAGGTGCAGGAGCAGGCCATTTGGCCCTGCGAGCCAGCACCGTCATTCAATGTGATCATGGCTGATCATCCCCAATCAGTGCCCCGTTCCTGCCTTCTCCCCATATCCCCTGACTCCACTATTTTTAAGAGCCCTATCCAGCTCTCTCTTGAAAGAGAGTTATCAAATACCCCCCTCCTAATCTATATATGGAGACAAATTATTGATGAGCGTGTTGATTGACCTGCGCTATTTTCTCACTGGATATGTGATGTGAACTCTCGTCTCATGATGTGAATTCTCACCTTAAACACAAACTACAAGTGAAAAAGTGGTTACTGCGTTACCTTAAGGGATAATTTACAAAATCCTTTACTAAGTTGAAGTAGGTTAATAAATTAAATCATTTCTTTGTTGGAGGAGAAGATGGATTAATTGCAAGTGTATGAATAAAACACCACTTTGTCAGAAGTGGTATATACTCAGCTCACTGACTTATTAGCATCCTTGTGAAGTGGCATGTTTTTATTGCAACACCTTTAATACTTTGTAAATTTAGCACAACGTTTTCACACAATATGTATTTTACATCTACCAATTGTGCTCTGAGTTTGCAGATGCACCCGCCATAGCAGAATGAAAGGTTTAGCATACAAAGGCAATTAAAGAGTTTCAAATTATCAGAAAATTCTGAAAGTATTGAAGTTAGGGGCATTTTCTTGTTATTTACAAGCCCTCCTGCAGGCACTAGTCACAGGATTAAATGCTTTACTCCAGAGATACAGCAGGGAAACAGGCCCTTTGGGCTACCGAGTCCAGGCCGACCAGCGATCATCCGGTACACTAGCACTATCCTACACACTTGGAAAATTTTACATTTTTTACCGAAGCCAATGAACCTGCAAACCTGTCCGTCAAAGTCAAAAAAGTCAGTCAAATGTATTCATCACATGCACCAACCAAGGTACAGTGAAATGAATTTGTCAACAGTGACACAGTTGAAAAAAAACACACAATACACAATAAAATCCAACACAAACATCCACCACAGCATTCTTCACTGAGCTGAAAGGCAACAAAGTTCAGTTAGCCCTCCGCCTTTGTTCCTTTGTTCATCCACGGTCGGGGCCATGAACCGTCCGTAGTCACCGCTACGGACGGCCGGATGTACAGGCCCTCTAGTCGAGATGATTGAAACGCTGACTTCGGGACGGTCGAACACACTCTGCGGCTTGGAGTGCCCGAATCGCCACTTTCCTACCGGAGACCCCCGCTCCGCAATGGAAAAGTCCACGCTACGCCCGCTGCTGAAGCTCTGGGCCGACTCCACGAAAGGCCGCTCCAATCCAAACTGTAAGGTCGCAAGAGGGGAGGCAGAAAAGCAACATGGAAAAAGTCACCTCTCTGTCGAGGAAGTGATTAAAAAACAGTTTCCCCCTTTTCCCCCCCACATAAGACATACCGAGAAACACTAAAACAAACATTTGGACATACTAAAAAAAACAAAAAAGTTGAAATAACGAACACCCAGCTGGCAGGTCAGCTGACTCGCAGCGCCCCTAACGGACCAAGTCTTTGGAGTGTGGGAGGAGACGTCTTTGGAGTGTGCACCCTCGAGACATCCCACATTGTCACAGGGAGAATGTACAAACTCCATGCATAGAAACATAGAAATATAGGTGCAGGGATAGACCATTCGGCCCTTCAAGCCAGCACCACCATTCAATATGATCATGGCTGATCATCCAAAGAGCTAAAGATCGTCCGAAGAGCTAAATCTAACTCTCTCTTGAAAACATCCAGCGAATTGGCCTCCACTGCCTTCTGTAGAAGAGAATTCCACAGTCACAACTCTCTGGGTGAAAAAGTACTGAGAGCACCCATAGTCAGGATCGAACCCGGGTTTCTGGTGCTGTAAGGCAGCAACTCTACCGCAGCGCCACTGTGTTGCCCCACTAGTAGCCCAAATAGTCAAGTAATACTTTGATTTTTTGGCAGCTGATTTTACATTTATATTCAGGCTTTGCATGTACCAAGAATTTTCACACTGTAATTTACTAGTATTATTCATGCTCCACCGAAGAACAATGAAATGTATCCCAGGGGTTGCTGTTTTCGCCTCGTTTCAAACGTACAACTGGCAGGTGCCTGGGAGCATTTTTCCACCCATATTCCCAGTCAAATGGATGCATGCAACCCACATTTATCTATTAAGCTCCCTGCTGGTATTATATAAGCTCGTCTTGTTGAGTGAGTGTCAAGCGTGGCATACCTTAATTACATACAAATGCTCAGCAAATGATTGTCTCATATGCAAATTTATTCCAGATGATGTAAATCCATTGCAAACTAATTGGCAGAAATGCAAGTGCCTTTATTGTGGTGTGCTCATCTGGAAATCCTGCAGCAAGAAGGGAAAAATACACAACATATATCCCGTGAAACGTTTACTTTCAATAGTTATCCCTCTGGTTTCCATAGCAGCTCAATTTTGGAAACTGCCGCAAATTTTATTCATGGGTAACAAATGTTTTAAGTAGAATAGTAAGATTAAATGATTACCAGTTTGAAGTTTGATCTTGATTTTATGAGGAGTTACGATGAGCGATTACGTGAAGAAGGGCCGTCCATCTGCGTGCGCGTCAATCTTCAAAGCAGCGGTGTTAAATCACAGATAAAAAGAAGACCTGACAATAGTAAGATTGTGAAGAAACTAGAACTTCCATATGACCTTGATAGTATGAGGGTGGGAGTGGTGGGCACGTAATCGCTCATCGTAACTCCTCATAAAATCAAGATCAAACTTCAAACTGGTAAGTTCTCGTTTAATCTTACTATTTTACTTAGGAGTCGCGTGAGTGACTACGTGAAGATTTCAAAGCTCTGTGATTTTACGCCAGTTACGAATCCAGGCGTCACACACTGAAAGGATTGACCATGGATGTGTGTAATCATTAAAGCATTCAGACATTACATAGTTAAGTAAAGAAACTGATGCTTTAAATGAAAGAAAAGTTTTTTAAAAAGTTACCCTTCCCAACCTTGGGGGGGGGAAACTAAGGGACAGAACTTAAAATGGTACATGCAAACACCCCCAGTCCAGTTATGGGTTTGTTATAAAACCGGTGGACCGTTATTTCATTCGTCCATCCTGCAGCCACTAGGATGTCGTCAAGGGGCACGTCCATAGCTCTTGCTGCCGACGTAGATGCAGCCCTGGTGGAGTGAGATTTAACCATATAAATGTTTACTCCTGCTACCGCCATTACCTCTTTTGACCATCTGGAGATGGTTTGAGTTGACACCTTTTGGTGTGTTTTTTTTTTTTATGGCTGATGAGGACCGATTGTTCTGAGCCTCTGAGGTTCTCCGTAACTCTCAGATAGTTGTGTTAGTATGTTACCACCCACACAACCGTTGGTCCTCTGGATATGCCAAGAACTGGATCTCCATCCCTGGCATTCCTGGCCTGCTCTGTTTTATCAGGTTCCTGATTAGGAATGTTATGTTGTTCATATTGGTGGTCATGTAGTCCAACCGTAGCTTTTGCAGTGTCTGGACACTTTGTCAGCATACCACCTTCAGGGTTAGTTATAGGCGGTCCCCACTGTCAAAGTAGGGTTTGTACCACGCTCACATCCCATGTGTCAGTGTACCTTGGCCTTGGAGGTCTTAAATTGTAAATTCCCTTCATGAATTTTGTTGTAAAGGGGTGCGTTCCTATCGAACTGTGCCCTGCTTCCGGCATCAGATTGGAGGAGAGTGCACCTCTGGCACTATAGATGCACTATAACTTAGTTTATAGTTATAGTACAGAATCTGCAGACCAACAAGTTATATGTTAATGTAGTGGATAATTGCTCCTTGTAACTTGGTTCACTAGGAGGTCCCTGCTCTTGGGTACAGCCATTACTGGCTGGACTATAATTCCCAAAGTTTTTGGGGACCAGGCTTGAGTAGGCCAATCTGGCACTACCAATATGCCTGTGGCTTATTCTTGCTTGATTTTTGTCAAGCATCGGTTCGTGAGACAAATTGGCGGAAAGCATACATAAACATTCCTCCCCAATTGAAGGAGAAAGCATCCACTGCCTTGCTCCTGGATCCAGCTCGCAGGACACATATCTGGGTGACTAATGGTTAGTTTAGATGCAAACGGATCAACATCTGGTATGCCAAATTGTGTAGTTATTTCGTTAAATACTGTCTGATTCAACATCCATTCTGTGTTGTTATTAAACATTCGTGATCCAGCATCTGTCACCGTGTTATATCTACCTCGTAGATTTCCCAAATATTCCTCTTGATACACCAGTGCCAAATGAGGTTCGACAATCTGTCATAAGATACAGATTTTACACCACCCTTGTTAATGGATATATGCAACCGCAGTGGTGTTATCAATCTGAATTTGAACAAGCACCGGTTGCATATCGCTACAGAGAACCTTGAGTCCATATTGTGCCAACAATTCTGGGTAATTGATTCCATGTGTTGGGGAATGACAGACTCCTGCTCATTCCATCTTCCCCCACAGCTTTAGACTGTGTTGGTGTCTCCCCATCCTTTGCCGCTTGCATAGGTCAGAAGAACCCTCGATGGCTTTCGAGCAAAATTTCCCTACAATACAATACAATACAATTTATTGTCATTTGAGCCCCAGTGAGGCTCAAACGAAATTCTGTTTCCACAGCCATACAAACAAAGACAATTTCCTAGACATACACACAATTTAATTCACACAAACATCCATCACAGTGGACCCACTGTGATGGAAGGTAAAGTCTTTTCTCTCCCCTGTTCTCCATGTCTCTCCCGATATCCAAGCCCCAGGTGGGCGATGATAAGTCCCACGGCCATTTTAGGCCGTGCCGGGCGATTTACGGCCCCGCTCCCGGTCTAAAAGTCACAAAGTTGGAGCCCCCGGCAGGCGCTGGAATGTCCCACGGCCATGAAGCCGCGCCAGGTGATGTACGTCCCCGCTCCAGGTTGTTCCACCTGGACAGCCCTGAGCTGTCTCCCATTCGTTATCCACCATAGTTATTCAACCATGGCCTCTGCTGGCAATCCATAGTTTGCCAAGTTGGCCTGCATGTGATCTGAGTGTTCATTCCTTTGCTTGCTGTAAGTTCTGGTAATGCAAAGGCCCGTACTGCTGGGAATGCAGCTACTATTTGCCAATTACACTCGCTGTTTGCCTGATAGATGGCTAGAATTTGACTATCAGGTCATTGTAGGCTTAATTAATATTGTCGTTTGCCCCTAGGCAAAGTCACCAACATATTTACTGTTTTTGATAGTAAATTCTAGGTAATCAATTACCCTTGTAGGTGTCAATTTAGATTTAACTGGATGGATGAGGTAACCAATTCTTTCAAACAGGGTTTTGGTTTGCTTGACTGATGCTTCTGCCAATACTTGGTGACTCCAAAATGAAAATGTCCTCCAAATATGCCATTACTATGTGGTTTTGAGACCTTTGTAGTCCCAGAATTGGTTTCCGTAGTTTAGTCAATAGTCTAGGAGCTGATGTCAACCCATTTGGCAGAGCCATGCCATCCAGTTAAACTTCAAATATCTCCTGTTCTTAATGAATAGACACCGAATAGTATGCATCTTTGAGGTCGATGCACGCCATGTGACCATTTTATAGGCAGCTCCTATAAAACAGTTGTTAGACCATAACAAAAAATTGCTGTTTCTAAAAGTCTGTACTGCACAAATGAGTTAAACCTGGATGAAGTGACATCCTCCATCTGTCACCTGTCCTGGAAGGCAATCCTGACAAAATACTGGGCCTGCCTTGAAGACAATTCCGGTCAGAATTCCAAGTCTGCTTGGAACCTATGTATGTTGTGCAGTAAAAAATAATCACGTGTTGTTATCTGTTTTTTAAAACCAGATCTGAAATTCATGTTATTGTCATTTTGAACAAAAACACAAGAGTAAAATTACCATATAACCATATAACAATTACAGCACGGAAACAGGCCATCTCGGCCCTACAAGTCCGTGCCGAACAACTTTTTTTCCCTTAGTCCCACCTGCCTGCACTGATACCATAACCCTCCATTCTCTTCTCATCCATATGCCTATCCAATTTAATGTAACTGGTCCACAATCCCTTGTTTCAGTAAACCCAGACCCACCTACCACCATGGCTACCGGTGGTCTTGTGGTAAGCCCAAAGGCCCCTGATGCGGGTTCCTTTTCTCTCCTTGATTGGGAGTAGGACTGGTAGGGAGTGTGGATTCCATGTTTCTCCTGACCTCTGCTTGGGTCTTGGTCTGAAAACCTTATCATACTGAGCCTGCCTTGTCGGACAATTCTGGCCATAATTCTGAGTCTGCCTTGAAAGACGACTCTGATCATATTTCCGTGCCCAGCTTTCAAGCTACCACCGGCTTCAGTGAACCGCTTACCCCCTATGGAGGTGTGGGGTGTGTTGTCGCCTACTGATGAAGTTTGCTTGTCGTTGGTACCTTGATTGGTCCAACAGCTTTTGCTTCCTTCTTCTGGTCTTACCTGAAGAGATGATTCGGCGGCTGGTTTCTCCAAAGTCACCCTGATAGCGCTGTTCTCTTGCCGGCATTTGGGCGGATATTCTGCCAACTACTGTTTCTTGAGGCCATATGCATGTGATTCAGTATGTTCATACTTTAATTCGAGATCAGTTACCTACTGATCTCAAAACCAAATTTCGTTTGAACGTTATGTGAGGTTCAAATGACAAATAAATGTTATTGTATAGTATTGTAATTCGAGATCAGTTACCTACTGATCGCTCACACTCCCCTCCATTGAGAGTGAGATTTGTAGGTAGCCCTGAAAACAGGTGCTGCCGCAGGCCCCTGAGGATACCTGCGCTGACATGACCCTCCAGCGGGCCTAAATGAGATTCGTGCTTTGGGTCAGACTGAAACTGACCGTGAATGCTCCTCTCCTCAGAGCAGGAGACATTTTCTAGATCTCTATCCAGGGAAGCACCCAGTGGAACCTGGATGATTGCAGAAGTATTTCTTTTATTTTGTGCTTATTATTTATTTTATGTAAAGTTCTTTGGTGCAAGTTAACTTAAACAGTGCTATACAGGTATAAGTAAAAGTTACTTACTTACGTCCTTTCTTCTACTTGTCCCTGGGAAGGTTCCCCCCCCCCCCCCCCCTGCTTTTGTACTCTGATTCAGAGTGGTTTCTTCCATATGTACTTCCCCCTCCAATGGGGAAGACATTGTGTTGCCCCATTATGCGAGGCTCCCGGTACTGCCTGCTGCTGTAGGCCTGGGCTGACACAGCTCTCTCCTTAGAGCAGGCCATTGTTGGAGCAACTTCTCCAAAAAGTTGCTCCTATGTGGGAGAGTCGTCCTCAGACGCTCTCCGTTGAGGGAGGGTATCCCTTTCCCTCCACGGACTCTTCTGAGTCAACGGGTTGTTTGACTTGCGGGTGGATTTTCCCGTACTGCAGGACCACCAATGGAGCTCCTCCTCCTGCAACAAGGCTCCGGCCGGTTCAGCTGCCGGCGCTAAATGTCGGGAAACACCGTTGCCCGCTACTGGGAAATGCTGTGGTCTTCGGCAGCCAACTTCCCCGCGGACCGTCTCCTCGACATCTGGGCCCTGAAACTACAAAAAGTTTCAAGCCCGAAAGAATGCAGGTAAGTGATTCAACTTTCCTTACCTGCCCATCCTAACGGCCTGGGAGGACGCAGTGCCTCTGCCAGTCCGTCGCGCGTTTGCGTTCAGACGTAATGACGTTCACGCAGACGGACGGCCCTTCTTTACGTAGTCACTCACGTGACTCTGAAGTAAAATATCTTAACTTGATTGCCTAGTGCTGGAAATGCATTCATTTTGTTGGAAATGCAACAATCACGTTTCCGCTAGCCTCTGGGGATTGGTGTCTTCAACACAGCGAGAGCATTATTTTGTGGTCATCATTGAACTACCATGTCCCATTGTCAGCTTGCATAGACCTGTAGTGTTCAACCATCATCCCATTGCAATCTTCACCATTGAGTATGGCTTTGATCTGTAGTCAGGTCTCCACGTGACACCAATGCAACGCCCACTGCTGGTAATTGTTCAGCATGAAATATGCAGAGCTGCATGTCTGGGGATTACCAATGTTTTATAGAACTCCCTATCTCCAGAAGTTGCGATCACCAATAGGATACCTCGCGTGATACTTACCTTGAATGCCCAGGAGCGAAGGCGGCTGCAAAAAGGTGTTGAACGCTGCCCAGTCCATCACAGGTGCTGACCTCCCCACCTTCAAAGGGATTTACAGGAGTCACTGCCTCAAAAAGGCAGCCAGCATCACCGGAGACCCACAACGCCCTGGTCACACACTCATTTCACCCCTGCCATCAGGATGAAAGTACAGGAGCCAGAAAACTGTAATGTCCAAGTTCAGGAACAGCTTCATCCCTGCAGCCATCAGGCCAATAAACACTCCAATAAGCTCTGTATATTACATATACCTGGATAATAAGTATAATATATATACCTGGGGGCACTGGTTTTGTCTTTTTGCACTGTTATTGTATGTTTGTTGTTTATGTGTATGTGTCTATATAGATATATACACTGAACTGTTTTTCTCATTTATTATATTGTTTACAGTGTATTATGTTTACATATTCTGTTGTGCTGCTGCAAGTAAGAATGTCATTGTTCTAAATGGGACATAAAACAAATAAAACCCTCTTGACTCCTGACTCTTGTAGGGAATGGATGGACATAACATAGAGCTAGTGTGAACAGGTTGTGTGATTGTCGGCTCGGACTCGGTGGGCCCGGGGAGCCTGTTTCCATGCTGTATCTTTCAATCAATCATGTACGATTAATGGCTGCACCTATTCTCTGAAACACAAGACACAGGCCCTGAATTTTCATGCAGTGGTTCCAATCTCCTTTAATAACTGGAAATCAGGTAACTGACTGCCCAGAGTCATGTTGCCACAACTTGGGCCTGAGCTATAGGGAGATGTTGGGCAGGCTAGGACTTTATTCCTTGGAGTGCACGAGGATGAGGGGTGATCTTATAAAAGTGTGTAAAATCATGAGGGGAATAGATAGGATGGTGGATGCACAGAACCTTTTACCCAGAGTTGGGGAATCAAGAACCAGAGGACATAGGTTTAAGTTCAGTTCAGTTGAGTTTAGTTTATTGTCACGTACCAAAGTACAGTGAAAAGCTTTTTGTTGTGCTAACCAGTCAGTGGAAAGACAATACATGATTACAATTGAGCCATTTACAGTGTATAGATAGATTGTAAACGGAATCCATTTTAGTGCAAGATAAATCCAGTAAAGTCCGATCAAAGATAGTCTGAGGGTCACCAACAATGCAGATAATAGTTCAGCACTGCTCTCCGGTTGGGGTAGGATGGTTCAGTTGCCTGATAGTAGCTTGAAGATACAGTCCCTGACTCTGGAGGTGTGTATTTTCACACAACTATACCTTTTGCCCGATGGGAGAGGGGAGAAGAGGGAGTGTCCAGGGTGCGACTCGTCCTTGATTATGCTGCTGGCCTTGCCGAGGCAGCTTGAGGAGTCAATGGAAGGGATGTTGGTTTGCGTGATGGTCTGGGCTGCATCCACAATTCACTGCCGTTTCTTGCGATCGTGGATGGAGTGTAGATGAGTTTTTCAAGATCAACATGGATTCTGTGGGCTGAGAAATCTACAACTCGATAATAACACAATGGGATTTCATGCACCACAGTAAATTGGCAATGCCTTTTCAAGTGCAATAAGGGATTTGAATTGTTCCTGTTTTTGTCAGGAATACCAATACCCCATTGATGAACAAACATCGCATTGTTGCACCAAATGTCCAGATAGTATTGCTTCACTTTGATTGATGTCGAACCAAGAAGGAGTTGTCAAGTTTTGCTGTATATTTCTAAAACATGCAAATATTTGCATGTGGAGGCAGGACTGGTTGCTGGGGTTACATCAATTTTTGCAGCGGGCCAACCACAAATCTCATGTAAAGCAAAACAAATGGCCGCAAGTGTGTTTCAGTCTGTAAGAGAAAGTGAAGAGGTTTAATTCCCTCTCCTGCAGACTCGTAAAATTAATCAGACAAGCAATCTTGTGCATCAGTAACATATCCAGCACTGAGAGCACATCTCCGATGCCAGCATTCCTTTTTCACAAGTTCACTGTCAGTTCACATGCCTAAGATTCATAAATTCAAGGAGCAGAGTTAGGCCATTTAGCCCATCTAGTCTACTCCGCAATTCAATTATGGCTGATCTGTCTTTCCCTCTTAACCCCATTCTCTTGCCTTCTCCCCATCACCCCTGATACCTGTACTAATCAAGAATTTATCCATCTCTGCCTTAAAAGTGTCCATTGTCTAAGCCTTCACTGCCTTCTCTGGCAATGAATTCCATGGATCCACTATCCTCTGGCTAAAGAAATTCCTCCTCATCTCCTTTCTTAAGGTTTGTTCTGAGGCTGTGGCCTCTGGTCCTAGTAGTGTTCCCACTAATGTTCCCACCAGTGGAAACATCCTCTCCACATCCACTATATCCAGGCCTTTCACTATCCGGTAAAGTGAAATTGGTGTTGGTTTATTATTGTCACTTGTTACTGAGATACTGTGAAAAGTTTTGTTTTGCGTGCTATTGAGTCATCCAAATCGTATTATACATGAGTACAATCAAGCCGTGCACAAGTACAACTGTATGACAAAGATAAAAATACCAGAGTGAAGAATATAGTGTCACAGCATTGTTGTATTGTTTCAGAGAAGACGTTCCAATGTTCACATTAAGGAAGATCAGGACTACATCCAACAGTAACTTATGGGAGGGCCGTTCAGAGCTTTAGTTTTAGTTTAGTTTGGAGATACAGCGTGGAAACAGGCTCTTCGGCCCAACTGGGACCTCACCGACCAGGGACAATTTTTACATTTACCAAGCCAATTAACTTACAAACCTGTACGTCTTTGGATGTGGGAGGAAACCAAAGATCTCGGAGAAAACCCATGCAGATCACGGGGCGAACGTACAAAATATGTACAGACAGCGCCCGTAGTCAGGATCGAACCCGGGTCTCCGGCGCTGCATTCGCTGTAAGGCAACAACTCTACCGCTGCACCACCGTGACCACCTGAAGTTCAGAGCAGGAAAAAGGCTGTTCCCAAATCTGATGATATGTGCTTTCAAGCTTATGTATCTTCTGTTGGATGGGAGAAGGGAGGAGAGGGAATGGCCAGGATGAGGAAATGTCCTTGATTATGTTGGCTGCTCTCCGCAAGCAGCATGCAGTTTCGATAGAGACGATGATGAGGAGCATGTAATGGACTGGGCTACATCCACAACTCTGAAATGTCTTGCAGTCTTAGGCAGAGTTATTCCTGAACCAAGCCAAGCTCTCCATGATGTATCGCTAGAAGTTGGTAAAAATCGTTGGAGAGGTGTTAGTGTGTTTTATTTAGCTGTAACTTCGATCTGGTTGGTCCATGACAAATTGTTAGTGTTATTTATGCCAAGAAACATGAAGCCATCAACCATCATCACTTCAGCACCATTGCTGCTGATTGGGGCATGTATTCCATCTCACTTTGTGAAATAGAGAAAGAAAAAGTTTCAGAAACAATCCTAATGAAATTTCATTACATGAAAAATATTAAACTCTGTCTCTTTCTCCAAAGAAGCTGTCTCATCAGCTGAGTATTTTCATCACTTTCTGTCATTATTTCAGATTTCCACCACCAACAATCATTTCCTTGCTCTCTCAGTGTTTCAGATTTGACATCAGTTCTCCACTATAATTTATGACTGTAACACAACACACTTCAATTTTTCGGTAGGCAATACTTTGTGATGGAATAATGATCCGCATGTTATTTCGATTGACAGGCTTTGTGGATTGGACACAATTGATTCCTTCATGCTCAATGAACAGTGGGGCTCACCACCATTTCAAATTTTGCCACGTACGCTGACGTCTCGTGCACTTATGGCGTCTCATAGTGTGTGATGCAAGTAGGTAAAGGGGGATAAACAAAAACATAGAGCTTGTGGTTATTAAAATAGTGGAAGGAGCGGCAGTAGAGTTGCTGTCTTACAGCGCTAACCGCGCCAGAGACCCGAATGCGATCCTGGCTACGGGTGTTGTATTTAGGGATTTTGTATGCTTTCCCTGTGACCGCGTGGGTTTTCTCCGAGATCTCCGGTTTCCTCCCACACTCCAAAGACGTACAGGTTAGTGGACTAATTGGCTTGGTATAAGTGCAAATTGTCCCTAGTGTGTGTAGGATAGTGTTAATGTGCGGGGATCGCTGGTCGGTGCAGACTCAGTGGGCCGAAGGGCCTGTTTCCACGGTGTATCTTTAAACTCTGAACTCCAAAGTCAAAACTCACTCCCATTACATTGTGATCTTGCTAGAAACTTGTGTACAGTTAACCGTGTTATTTTAGTAATTGTTGTGAATGACTCCCTGCCTCTCCACAGGTTGGAACATAGAATATAGAACATAAAGAGTTCTGTCCGCTGAAAAATCTCCTCAAGGCAGGCCTACTCCTGTTCTCCTCCTCTCTGACGAGTTCTGCAACACCCTCTCTAGTTTCTCCCCCTCTATGATTTTTCCTGCTCTCTAGCTCCACACATTGTTGCTTTTTACACATCTTTCATTCATTTGTTCTATGTACCATCTATATCTTGTTTCCCTTTCACCTGACTCCCAGTCCGAAGAAGGTTCTCGACCCAAAACGTCAACTATTCCTTTTCTCCAGAGATGCTGCCTGACCCGCTGAGTTACTCCAGCTTTTTGTGTCTATCCATAGTAAAGTACAAGTCAGGAATAATGCCCTTCATTGAACATGATGCCAAGCTAAACTAATCTCATCTGACCTGCCCATGATACATATCCCTCCATTCCTTGCATATCCATCTGCCTATATAAAGTGCCTCAAAAATGCCACAATCGTATCTGCCTCCAAGCGGGATTTGAACCATTGTTGGCAGCTGAACTTCCATTGGCTACCTGTCCACCTTCTGTGACAAAATGAAAATTGCTAAACTACTCATCTGACCTGCCCATGATACATATCCCTCCATTCCTTGCATATCCATCTGCCTATCTAAAAGCCTCAAAAATGCCACTATCGTATCTGCCTCCAACACCATTGTTGGCAGCTGGTTCCAGGAACCCACCACCTTCTGTGACAAAAGAAAATTGCCTACACTACTCCTTTAAACTTTGCCCCACACACCATAGAACTATGCCCTCTCGTCCTTGACATTTCCACCCTGGGAAAAAGGTACTGCCTATCCTATCTCTGCCTCTCGAGTTGTGTTATTTTGCAGTGAAGTGTAACTAAAGGTTTGAAGAAACCCAGTCCTTAAGTCAGGCCTTCACAATCCTCCAAACCATAAAAACATACTCTATGTGCGCATGTTATCATTCTTTAGTTTCGTTTAGTGCCTGGAACACTTTAGAAACCATCAAATTACCGTCACAGATAGACAAGTGTGGGTGAGGATGGTAAATTTCCTGCCTTAAGTTTGGAAGTGGACATCAATAGCTGGATGACGTCAACGTCAAATATACATGTAGCAAGCACATATAAAACTGCATATAATCCAGGCATTTGAAATAGTCAAAAATAGTGATGCAAAGGGTGGCACAGTAATGTCCCCACTTTTTCAATCAATATGGATTCCTCAAATCTGAGCCAATTAGTTATTGGAATCCTTGTTAGAGGAAATTGATTATTCTAATAACCAATATTTAGGGGCGGCACAGTGGCACAACTGGTAGAGCTGCTGCCTCTCAGCATCCGAGGTTGGATCCTGACCTCAGGTGCTGTCTGTGTGGAGTTTGCACGTTCTCCTGGTGACCACATGGATTTCCTCCGGGTGCTCCGGTTTCCTGTCACGTCAAAAAGACGTGCGGGTTTGTAGGCTAACTGGCCCCTTAAATTGCCCCTAATGTGCAGGGAGTGGATGCAAAAATTGGGATAAGGTAGATCTAGAGCAGTGGTTCCCAACGTGGGGCGTATGCCCCACACGGGGGCAATTTGATTTTTAAGGGGGGCAATTGAGCGCGACTGAGGAGGTCTGGGTCCAAATTTTCGATGGGCCGGCGTGGCATGGGAGAACCTTATTTATTGAATTGGATTTAGAAATGCAATTCAAAGAGCTTTTGCTAAGTTACCCTTATAATATCTATTTCCTCCGTTTTCTCTCAAGGGAAAGCAAGGGGGGGGCATCAGGATTTTAGAGGTGATTAGGTGGGGCATGGCCAAAAAAAGGTTGGGAACCACTGATCTAGAGTAAATGGGTGATCGAGCCGTATCTTTCAATCGAAAAAAATCAAACAAGGGAGTGCCTTTCCCAAGGCATTGAGAATGCTGATTTAATGTGGAAGGCTGGTGATATTTCTTGGATATTATTGAAACTATAGGATTAGTGGCGGAACAATGCATTCGGAGAAATGGTATGCTGTGTTGACAGTTGGTGCCAACCTTCAGAATTAACACATTCATCTTGGCATTTATTTTGAGAGCAAACTCCTCCATATGGTGCATTGTAATTATTCGGTGTCATCTTTAATGAGAGGAGAAGAACATGGCTTATAATTTGCATGTTGCACAAATGAATCCTAAGCCTATAATACGGCAGCTCTATAAAAGTATCAAGACCTAATCGAGTTGTATCTTAAAAACAGGAAACATATTGTTTTTGCGAATAGCCCATAACTTAGCAAGGATTAAATGGGCTTTGTGCAATATAAATTGTTGGAGGATCATTGAGGGGTCATGGAAAACCTCCTAGTTTCCTTACACTCCCTACTTGGACCCAGTGATGGCCTTTAATATTTTAAACGACCGAATGATAGCATCTTGTTCTGCCAAGAAAGAACCAAAAACCGTTCAATCACATTTAATTAAAAACAACTCGAACCTCCCCTATAACATTGAGCAGCGCTTTGTTTTAAGCCACAGATTTCAGATTTCATTTACTTACTTACTTTCAATCTTTTGATGGATGAGATATGCAAAAGAGAAATATTTTAGAAAGGAACTTCATGTGGCCGCAAAGGAACATTGTTTCTTCTTGAATTAAAACACTATTTCTTTATCCATCATTCCAAACAAATAGGGATATTTCAATTTGTTGCGAAAATATGATGACTCTGCACACATATTCAACATAAATCATAACTTATGTTGACATCATTCAAGATAATTCAACATTAAATAGGCATTTCTGCGTGTTAGGCAGTTTTTTAAAAAGTAGATATTTTTGACAGATAATTGCACACACTCATGTAGACTCGTGTTGTATCCCCTTTTCACTTTCTAAGATGGATTTGAATCATTTCACTTCCTTTAGACTTTAGTAATACAGTGTGGAAACAGGCCCTTCGGCGCACCGAGTCCGTGCTGACCAGCGATCACCCCATACTATCCCGGCCACTTTTGACAATTTTATAATTTTTAACGAAGCCAATGTCTTTGGAGTGTGGGAAGAAATTGGAGCACCCAGAGAAAAGGCATGGGGTCATGGGGAGAACGTACAAATTCCACACCCATGTTCAGGATCCTACCAGGGTCTCGGGATTTGTAAGATAGCAACTCAACCACTGCGCCACCATGCCGCCCATAGATATTTAGTTAGCTTGATGGACTTCACAACCAAGGAAGCACTTTTTTAAGTACATCCTCTGCTGTGATTTGTCGTGCATTTCAACACAGAAAGATCCCATAAATTGTTTTTAGCCAATTTTGGTTGAATTTTAACCAGGGAACTTAGATAATTCCTCATTCTTCTAGAGAAATGGTGCAAAGGAGGGGCGGGGTTTATGGGTTAGAGAGTCTCAGGCTAGCAATAACAAAGTTAGTTTTAAAATGGGATGGCACGGTGGCGCATTTCGTTGAGCTGCTGCCTCACAGTGCCAGAGTTCGATCCTGTCCTTGGGTGCTGTCTGTGTGCAGTCTGCAGGCTCTGCCTGTGACCACATGGGTTTCGTCCGTGTGCTCCGGTTTCCTCCCACATCCCAAAGACATGTGGATTTGTAGGTTAATTGGCCACCAGATTGCCGCTGGTCTGCATCTGAAGGAGTGTTTGAGAAAGTGAGATAACACAGAACTAGCGCAAAGGGATGATCGATGGTTGGCGTGGACTCGGTGGGCCAAAGGACCTGTTTCCATGCTGTATCTTTCAGTCAGTCAAAAACAGCACCTCTACATTCAGACGTGCAACAGAAAACCACATCCTACGAGTGACAACTTTGAAATTTGACATAGCTTCAATTTATATTCTCAAGATCTATTGTTGGGACTTGAACATACAATCTTCTAACATACATAACTCATAATGCTTCAGCCAAATTGTTCTTCACACCAGCTAATATCATTATTGACCTTGACATTATTGAATGCTCTATCCTGAAACTCTTTCCAACTTTATCTGACGTGGACTGACTTTCTGTGCAGTTATGACATGATCAATTTCTCACCATACTCTTTCCTTTCCCTGCTAAACACGTTTTGAAATTAAGATTGGAAATCATTGACTCATACTTGGGTCTTGGTTTTAAAGAGGGAACTGCAGATGCTGGAGAATCGAAGGTTACACAGAAAAGCTGGAGAAACTCAGCGGGTGCAGCAGCATCTATGGAGCACAGAAAAGCTGGAGAAAGCTGAACACCCGAAGAAGAAGTCTGAAGAAGGGTTTCGGCCCGAAACGTTGCCTATTTCCTTCGCTCCATAGATGCTGCTGCACCCGCTGAGTTTCTCCAGCTTTTCTGTGTAACCTTGGGTCTTGGTTCTTGGTTTCTTGGTCCTCCAAAATATTCCAAATGGAATTTAAACTGGAGGTGGTGGAGGGAGGACTTAAGCCAGAAAGGGTTATTGGGAAGAAAGAGCTACTTTAAATTTAGTTGCATCTGGTTGGGTAACTATAGTAGGGTGGAGATTATTCCATGTTTTAATTGTGCGGGGGAAGAACGAATTGCTGTACACATCTGTCTTTGTAGCTGGGATCACAAATTGGATCGAATGTCAGGCATTGGGATCTTTACGAATGACAGAATTATTAAAATTCAACAACAGAAATTGGTGTTGCCTCACAGCACCAGAGATCTAGGTTCAGTCCTGACCTCGGATGCGGTCTGTGTGGAGTATGCACGTTTTCTCTTTGACTGCATGAATTTCCTTCGGGTGTTCCGGTTTCCCGTCAAATCCCAAAACGCCTCATATTTCGCTTGGCCAGCTTCCAACCCGGCACGGGCAGCACAGTGGCGCAGCTGTAGAGTTGCTGCCTTACAGCACTTGCAGTGCCAGAGGCCCGGGTTTGATCCCAACTATGGGTGCTGTCTGTGGGGAGTTCTCCCCGTGACCTGCATGGGTTTTCTCAGAGATCTTCAGTTTCCTCCCACACTCCAAAGACGTGCAGGTTTGTAGACTTGGTGTATGTATAAATTGTCCTTATTGTGCGAAGGATAGTGTGGGGATCGCTGGTCGGCGCGGACTCGGTGGGCTGAAGGGCCTATTTCCACACTATTGTATGAAATATTGAAGATGACACATAAAGCTGGAGTAACTCAACGGGTCGCACAGCATCTCTAAAGAAAAAAAATAGGTGACGCTTCGGGTCGAGATCTGGTCTGAAGAAGGGACTCGACCCGAAACGTCACCTATTCCTTTTCTCCAGAGATGCTGCCTGACTCGCTGAGTTACTCCAGCTTTTTGTGTATGCATTTTAAACCAGCATCTGCAGTTCCTCTCCTCAGGGTAAGAATATTGATTAATCTAACCAAGTAATCCTTGCATCCCTCTCTCCGTCCCTCCCCCACCCAAGTCGTCGTATTAGTTTCACTGTTGTCCTTCTGAGTTTCACTGTTTTTATTACTCGTTATCACCTACCCCACAGCAAACAATGGACCATTGTGGGCTCCATCTTTCCTTCGTTGCTGGCGTAGCAGTAGGGTTGCTGCCTTACAGTGCCAGAGAACCAGGTTTGATCATGACTACAGGTGCTTCTCTGTACAGAGATTGTACGTTCTCCCCATGACCAGCATGGGTTTTCTCAGGGTCTTCTGGTTTCCTCCCATACTTGAAAGACGAAAGACTAATTGGTTTGGTATAATTGTAAATTATCCCTAGAGTGTGTAGGATAATGTTAGATGCGGGTATCGCTGGTCAGCGTGGACCTGGTGGGCCAAAGGGCCCGTTTCCGCACTATGTCACTAAACTAAACTACATATTCCCATGGGACAAATCACTTCTGCAGCCACCTTCGGCCATGTGAGAATTTGGATTGTGGTCACATTCCTGACTTGCGAACTTTTCGGGTTACAGACAGTTCTCAGGAATGGAACCCTTTCACAACCTGGGGAGGAATTGTATAGATTGTATAGAACTGTAAAGATATTTATTTCATGCAGCATTCTACATATAATAACTGTGATATGGTGATAGCTACACAGGATAATCCATGTGCATTGTTTCATAGAATAAGTACTTCCACCAAAACACCTGATGTCTTGCTACACACCCTGGTGGCATGTTTACTAACTGCATTCTATACAGTACATATATATTTTTGGTCCACTGAGTCTACACCAACCATCGATCACCCGTTCATAGACACAAAATGCTGGAGTAACTCTGCGGAATGGGCAGCATCTCTGTAGAGAAGGAATGGGTGACGTTTCGAGTCAAGACCCTGTCCCACTGAGTTAGCCCATTAACATATTTTCGGTGCAAACAAGCATCTGCAGTTCCTTCCTACATCTCGTGTTACCTTTTGACGAAGGGATACATTGATGATGTAACTCACAATCACTTTGAGTGCCCAACACAGTCTTTAATTTGTTGGGGTGGAAAATATTTAAAAATCAAGTCCCCTGACCCGGCACAAAAGTCACAAAACTCACGATTAACTGGCAGCAGTGATTCCTTTCCTCCGATACGCTTTTCGTCATTAAAAAGGAGGGCAATGTCAACTGAACAATTTTCATGAATGGTTGACATTTCCAGTTGATTCATTCTGCTTGGCAATTCAATTTGGCATTTCAAAGCTAATTAAAGGACATGCATTACTTCTTTATGAATGGAAGATTTTTCTTATTGCAATAATACCGCGTTGTTATGGTAACTATCAGAATTATGGTATCACAACATCATGGAGGTCTATTCGGCCCTTTGAGTTGATTCTATCCACGAGAAGAGTAACACCAACAATCCCATCCACATCTTTCCTTTTAATCCTGCAAATTATTTTATTTTTCCAGTTCCCTTTCTCATACTGACCTTTCTGTCCTGGGCCTCCTCCATTGGCAAGGTGGGGCTACAAGGAACAGCACCTCATATTCCCCTTGGGTAGCTTACAACTCAACAGTACGAACATTGAATTCTCCAACTTTCGGTAACGTCTACAAAACACCTCCCCTTCCCCTCTATCCCTCATAACCCCACCCCACTCCCCTGAGCTCTGGCTGACCTTGCACCTATCGCTCGGTTTTCTTGCGGTCTTGGATGGAGCCGTTCCCAACCATGCTGTGATGCATCCTGATAAAATGTTTTCTACGCTGCTAAGGAAGATGAGAGCCCACGGTATCAAAGGGCAGATACTAGCATGGATAACAGGTTGGCTAGATGGCGGAATACAAAGAGTGGCAATAAAGGGGACTTTTTCTGGTTGGCTGCCAATTACTAGCGGAGACCCGCGTGTCAGTGCTGGGGCCTCTACAATTCATGTTGTATATGAATGATTTGGATGACGGGATTGAAGGCTTTGTGGCCAAGTTTGCGGATGATATGAAAATAGGTGGAAGGGCAGATAGTGTAGAGAAAGCAGGGACTCTGCAGAAGGACTTGGACAGGTTGGGAGAGTGGGCAGTGAAGGGAAGCAAAGATATTAATGTTTATTAACATTTATTATTAATGTTTAATATTTTATGTCATTCCTAACTGTCACCTCCTAAGCAGCCTACCAGAGGACAGGGAGAAATTCAGAGACCAGCAGAGGAGGACAAAGGGCTTAATTAGGAAAGGGAAATAGATTATGAAAGAAAACTGGTAGGGAACATAAAAACTGACTGCAAAAGCTTTTATAGATATGTGAAGAGAAAAAGATTAGTTAAAACAAATGTAGGTCCCTTGCAGTCAGAAACGGGCGAATTGATCATAGGGAACAAGGACATGGCAGACCAATTGAATAACTACTTTGGTTCTGTCTTCACTAAGGAAGACATAAAAAATCTGTCGGAAATAGCAGAGGGACCGGGGGTCAAATGAGATGGAGGAACTGAGTGAAATCCAGGTTAGCCGGGAAGTGGTGTTAGGTAAATTGAATGGATTAAAGGCCGATAAATCCCCAGGGCCAGATAGGCTGCATCCCAGAGTACTTAAGGAAGTAGCCCCAGAAATAGTGGATGCATTAGTTATAGTTTTTCAAAACTCTTTAGATTCTGGAGTAGTTCCTGAGAATTGGAGGGTAGCTAGTGTAACACCACTTTTTAAAAAGGGAGGGAGAGAGAAAACAGGGAATTACAGACCAGTTAGTCTAACGTTGGTAGTGGGGAAACTGCTAGAATCAGTTATTAAAGATGGGATAGCAGCACATTTGGAAAGTGGTGAAATCATTGGACAAAGTCAGCATGGATTTATGAAGAGTAAATCATGTCTGACGAATCTTATAGAATTTTTCGAGGATGTAACTAGTAGAGTGGATAAGGGAGAACCAGTGGATGTGTTATATCTGGACTTTCAGAAGGCTTTCGACAAGGTCCCACATAAGAGATTAGTATACAAACTTAAAGCCCACGGTATTGGGGGTTCAGTATTGATGTGGATAGAGAACTGGTTGGCAGACAGGAAGCAAAGAGTAGGAGTAAACGGGTCCTTTTCACAATGGCAGGCAGTGACTAGTGGGGTACCGCAAGGCTCAGTTCTGGGACCCCAGCTATTTACGATATATATTAATGATTTAGACGAGGGAATTGAATGCAACATCTCCAAGTTTGCAGATGACACAAAGCTGGGGGGTAGTGTTAGCTGTGAGGAGGATGCTAGGAGGCTGCAAGGTGACTAGGATAGGCTGGGTGAGTGGGCAAATGCATGGCAGATGCAGTATAATGTGGATAAATGTGAGGTTATCCACTTTGGTGGCAAAAACAGGAAAGTAGATTATTATCTGAATGGTGGCCGATTAGGAAGGGGAGATGCAACGAGACCCGGGTGTCATGGTACACCAGTCATTAAAAGTAGGCATGCAGGTGCAGCAGGCAATGAAGAAGGCGAATGGTATGTTAGCATTCATAGCAAAAGGATTTGAGTATAGGAGCAGGGAGGTTCTACTGCAGTTGTACAGGGTCTTGGTGAGACCACACCTGGAGTATTGCGTACAGTTTTGGTCTCCTGATCCGAGGAAAGACATTCTTGCCATAGAGGGAGTACAGAAAAGGTTCACCAGACTGATTCCTGGGATGTCAGGACTTTCATATGAAGAAAGACTGGATAGACTCGGTTTGTACTCGCTAGAATTTAGAAGATTGAGGGGGGATCTTATAGAAACTTACAAAATTCTTAAGGGGTTGGACAGGCTAGATGCAGGAAGATTGTTCCCGATGTTGGGGAAGTCCAGAATAAGGGCTCACAGTTTAAGGATAAGGGGGAAATCTTTTAGGACCGAGATGAGGAAAACTTTTTTCACACAGAGAGTGGTGAATCTCTGGAATTCTCTGCCGCAGAAGGTAGTTGAGGCCAGTTCATTGGCTATATTTAAGAGGGAGTTAGATGTGGCCCTTGTGGCTAAAGGGATCAGGGGTTATGGAGAGAAGGCAGGAACAGGATACTGAGTTGGATGATCAGCCATGATCATATTGAATGGCGGTGCAGGCTCGAAGGGCCAAATGGCCTACTCCTGCACCTATTTTCTATGTTTCTATGTTTCTATGTCACTGTATGTCATGTTGTCACTTGCGGCCAGAGCACCAAGGCAAATTCCTTGTAAGTGAATACTTGGCCAATAAACTTTTTTAATTCGTTCATTCAGAAGTGGCAGATGGAATATAGTGTAGCAAAGTGTGGAGTCATGCTTTTTAGTAGTAGGAATAAAGGCAAGACTATTTTCTAAAAGGGGAGAGAATCCAGAAATCAGAGGTGCAAAGGGACTTGGGAGTGCTTGTGCAGGATTCCCAAAAAGTTAATCTGCAAGTTGAATCGGTAGTAAAGAAAGCAAACTCAATGCTAGCATTTATTTCAAGAGGGTTTGTATACAAAAACAGGGCTGAAATGCTGAGGCTCTATAAGGCGCTGGTAAGGCCACATTTGGAATATTGTGAGCAATGTTGGGAACCATATTTGAGGAAAGTTGTGCTGGCTCTGGAGAGGGCCCAGAGGAAGTTTTTAAGAATGATCCCAGGAATGAGTAGGTTAATCTATGATGAGTCTGAAGAACGGTTTCGACCCGAGACGTTGCCTATTTCCTTCACTCCATAGATGCTGCAGCACCCGCTGAGTTTCTCCAGCATTTTTGTCCACCTTCGATATACCAGCATCAGCAGTTCCTTCTTGAACATAACCTATGATGAGCGTTTGTTGGCACTGGGCTTGTATTCGCTGGAGTTTAGAAGAATGAGAGGGGACCTCATTGAAACGTACAGAATAGTGAAAGGCTTGGATAGAGTGGATGTGGAGAGGATATTTCCACCAGTGGGAGAGTCTAGGACTAAATGTCATAGCTTCAGAATTAAAGGACGTTCTTTTAGGAAGGAAATGAGGAGAAATGTGTTTAGTCAGAGGGTGATGAATCTGTGTAATTCTTTGCCACAGTAGGCTGTGAATGCCAAGTCAGTGGATATTTTTAAGCCAGAGATAGATATAGATTTGATTAGTATAGGTGTCAGAGGTTATGGGGAGAAGGTTATGGGGAGAAGGCAGGAGAATGGGGTTTGGGGGGAGAGATAGATTAGCCATGATTGAATGGCTTAGTAGTCTGAAGAAGAGTTTGGGCCCGAAACGTTGCCTATTTCCTTCGCTCCATAGATGCTGCTTCAACCACTGAGTTTCTCCAGCATTTTTGTGCACCTTAGTAGACATGATGGGCTGAATGGCCTAATTCTACTCCTATCACTATGACCTTATGACCTTATCTGTAGACGTTGGTGACAGTTGTTGGGGACATGCCAAACTTCCTAGCCTCGTATGTATTCAGTATCAATCCTGTTCTACCACTGTTGCTTCAATATAATTGTCTTCATAACTCTGAATTAATTGTTCTACTTATCCTAAATCATCATCTCCCTGCCATCATCCAAATTCATTGAACTAACCAATTCTACGCTCTATTGTTATTTGACTGGATATCATGAACACAGTGACTACAATCTCTGTTTGCTTCTTACACCTCAAATCAACATGCTGGGTTGTAAGGGCGTGTCTATCTTCCTCTGCATTTCCTATCTTTGACAGTTGCAATGTTCTGAAGAGACTGACTGGGACTGTCAATTTTTTCAAACATCTTTTGACTGTCAAAGCCCTTCATGGAGTCACTTTCAGTGACAGCTCGGGTAACTGGAGAGCCTGAGACATCCCTCCCTATAAAGACCACGCTAGAAGAAGCAGCCGGGGTCAGAAGCAGACGAGTCCATTAGTTGACTTAAATCTTTATCACCAACTCTGCTGACCAGTTATAATCTCCAATCCTCTTGTGGACATTGGTTTGATATCAAACATCAGAATGCAAGAGTTTAAAGTAGCAATCATAGTCAGCCATTTGGTCCTTACAGCTTGTTTTTTATTTTAGTCTAGATATGTAGCGTGGAAACAGACCCTTGGTCCCACCGGATTCAGGCTTACTATCGGTCACTCGTACACAAGTTCTTTGTCCAACACACTAGGGGCAATTTACAGAAGCCAATATACCTACAAACCTGCATGTCTTTGGAATGTGGGATGAAAACCTCTCGTGGACATTGGTTTGATATCAAACATCAGAATGCAAGAGTTTAAAGTAGCAATCATAGTCAGCCATTTGTTCCTTCAGTGCAGTCACATTGCAGTCCCAGTGCAGTCAAAAGATGTTTGAAAAAATTGACAGTCCCAGTGCAGGCAGGTGGGACTAAGGGGAATCAAAATTTGTTCGGCATGGACTTGTAGGGCCGAGATGGCCTGTTTCCGTGCTGTAATTGTTATATGGTTATATGGTTAAAACGAGCTCCAGGAGAAAACCTACTTGGTCACAGGGAGAACGTACATAGAAACATAGAAAATAGGTGCAGGAGTAGGCTATTAGACCCTTCGAGCCTGCACCACCATTCAATATGATCATGGCTGATAATACAAACTCCCCACAGACAGTACTTGTAGTCAGGATCGAACCCGGGTATCTGGCGCTGTTTTACTGCAACTCTGCTGCTGCACCACTGTGCCGCCCTTTACATGTTCCTTACATGTTCAAAGAAATCCATCAAATTTGTGAAACATGATTTCCACAAATTATGGAAGAGCGCCAGAGTGCCCGTGAATATAAAACTGGCAACCTTGGTCCCAGGGAAGTTTAAGATTAGTGGCATTTCAGTGTTCACACCTGAACACGTACCTGGCACTGCAAGCTTTTCTTCCCATTTACACAGGTGCCAATTCGTGCAAAATAGGGTGGATGCTACAGGTTTACTGTAGTTATTACATTTTATGGAGATTTCAAGGGAAATGCTTTGATGATAAGCGCTGAATTACACAGAAGGCACATGATGAGGCCAAATATTTGCAAGAAAGTAATGACAGTCAAGGACGACCATTGGCAAATAACTTCTAAAGGAACACCATTCACCAAGTGTTTAAGTGTTGTTAGTTGGGCTGTAAACAAAATTTGCTTTGGGTAAATGACAAATAATTGTCATTCCAAAATCTAACATGCAGCACACGCAAAGCTGAGGCTTCTCCATAACTGATAATTTAATGATGTGGTCATCATGCTTATGTCTATAACCTTTGTTTTATCAAACATTGCTTTATTATATCAATTTTAGGATATTGAACTGAAATCTGCAAGTCACTCCAATCTGCTTCCTTGTTTCCTTAAACGCAAATGTTTTTTACTACTGATTCGTTGAAAGCAAATTAAATTTAAGTTTTTTTAATGCAACGTTGAGAATAAATTGTGAGTTTTGTGGTAAACAGGGACTTTCAAAAGGCATTTTGAGTATCATATTAATGTCTCTGATGACGAGTCTTTTACTTTAATTTAATTATACAGCGCGGAAACAGGCCCTTCGGTCCACCGAGTCTGCACCGACCACCGATCCCCATATACACACTATCATACTCACGAGGAACCATTTACAATCTTTACAAAGCCAATTAACCTGCAAACCTGTACGTCTTTGGAGTGTGGGAGGAAATCGGAGCACGCAGGGAAAACCCACACAGTCGCAGGGAGAATCTACAAACTTCTTACTGACAGCACCCGTAGTTAGGATCGAATCCAGGTCTCTGGTACTGTAGGGCAGCAACTCTACTGCTACACCACCGTGCCGCACTGTTATAGGAGAGATATCATTAAGCTAGAAAAGGACGTTCATTCTCCTGTAATATTGATCCTGTATGTCCCATCACAAATGCTGGCCAGGTTACTGCTTTTCTGCCATGTTCTGTTTCTGTTTTTGAAGAATAAGCGAGTTCGGTATTCCGAAAAACACAAGGAATCATGGGATTTGTCAAAGGTCACTCACGATAAACATTCTCGGCAGCTGTGATGCTGCATGAATACAGACCTGCATTTCATCCCTAGTCAGGATCGAACCCGGGTCTCCGGCATTGCAAGCGGTGTTGAATTGTGACTGGACCGTCCCCGTCCCCTCCCGAGTGTCCCATCACTGTCCGGTGGCGGCCGGAGATGCCCGGGTTGACCCTGGACCGACGGGACATCGACCCGAAGCAGTGTCGGCCCAGGCTTACAGCCAGCCCGGAGAAAAAGCACAAACTCCAGCTCAACTCCGCCGGGTTAACCAACAGCCCTGGACTGAAGGGACACTGGCCAGGAGCAGTGGCGGCCCAGGGCTGAACCTGCCCTCTCTCCTACATCCAGCTCGGAGAAGAAGCGCTAATTCCAGCTCAACTCTGCCTGTCCCGCCGGGTGAACCGACAGCCTTCGACTGACAGCAGTGAAGTTGAATAAATGAATGTTTATTGGCCAAGTATTCAGTTCAGGACCCTTGTTTCTGAATTAATTATGTCACTCTCCATCCTAATGAAGAACTCAACCATATTATGGTCACTCTTGCCCAAGGGGTCACGCACAACAAGACTGCTAACTAACCCTTCCTCATTGCTCAATACCCAGTCTAGAATAGCCTGTTCTCTCGTTGGTTCCTCTACATGTTGGTTTAGAAAACTATCCCGCGTACATTCCAAGAAATCCTCGTCCTCAGCACCCTTGCCAATTTGATTCACCCAATCTATATGTAGATTGAAGTCACCCATTATAACTATTTTACCTTTGTTGCACGCATTTCTAATTTCCTGTTTGATGCCATCCCCAACTCCACTACTACTGTTAGGTGGCCTGTATACAACTCCCACTAGCGTTTTCTGCCCCTTAGTGTTTCACAGCTCTGCCCATATCGATTCCACATCCTCCAAGCTAATGTCCTTCCTTTCTATTGCATTAATCCCCTCTCTAACCAGCAACACTACCCCGCCTCCTTTTCTTTTCTGTCTATCCCTCCTGAATATTGAATATCCCTGGATGTTCAGCTCCCAGCCTTGGTCACCCTAGAGTCATGTCTCCGTGACCCAACTATATCATAGTCATTAATAGCTATCTGCACATTCAACTCATCCACCTTATTATGAATGCTCCTTGCATTGAGACACAAAGCCATCAGGCTTGTTTTTACAACACTCTTACCCCTTATACAATTATGTTGAAAAGTGGCCCTTTTTGATTTTTGCCCTGGATTTGTCTGCCTGCCAAATTTCACCTTACTACCTATTGCTCTACCCTCATTTTACACCCCTCTGTCTCTCTACTCCCACATTTAAGAAATCCTTTCCCTTTAACTCCATCCTCGACTATCCAATTTGACCCCTACCCCCCTTATTCAGTTTAAAACCACCCGTGTAGCAGTGGCAAACCTGCCTGCCAGAATGCAGGTCCCCCACCTGTTAAGATGCAATCCGTCCCTTTTGTACAGTTCCCCCTTACTCCAAAACAGATCCCAGTGATCTAAGAATCTAAATCACTGCCCCGTGCACAAGTTCCTCAGCCACACATTCAGGTCCTGTATCTCCCTGTTCCTGCTCTCGCCAGCATGAGGAACTGGAGATAACAACCCTGGAGGTCCTGCTTTTCAGCATTTTTCCGAGCTCTCTAAAGTCACGCTGCAGAATATTCATCCCCTTCTTAACAACATCGTTTGTGCCGACATGCACTACCACTTCCGGCTGTTCACCTTCGCCCTTAAGGATTTTCTGCACTCTGTCCGTGACATCCTGGATCCTGGCACCAGGAAGGCAGCACACCTTCCTCGAATCCCATCTGTTGCCGCAGAAACCCCTGTCCGTACCTCTAACAATGGAGTCTCCCACTACAATGGCGTTGCCTGACGTTGGCCTATTTGGTTTTGGCTCAACAGCCCTATTTGCATCGTAAGCCAGGTCCGCCGCTCAGTGTAAAAACGTCTTCTGTCCCGACAGCTTCCAAGTGGGTGAACCTGTTCACAAGAGGTACAACACCCGGGGACGTTTGCATTCCATGCTTCCCTTTCTCACCGTCACCCACCTTCTCTCTTCCAGTACCTTAGGTGTAACAATCTTACTGTAGGACTTGTCGAGGAACGACTCAGTTTCTCGGACGAACCTGAGGTCATCCACTTGCTTCTCCAGTTCCCCAACACGGTCCTTCAGGAGCTGTATCTGGATGCATTTCTCACATTCGTAGCAGGCAGAGGCACCAGCAGTGTCCTTGACCTCCCACATACTGCAAGCATCACACTGAATCAGCTTGCCTGACATCTCCTTCTTTCGTCTCTCCCTCTCCTGTGTTGTGCGTAGCCTCCTCTCCTCAGTCTCCTCGCCGAAGACTCTCGAGCCAAAGACTCACACTTTCCCTCACAAGGCTGCTCCCTCACTGCCACCCCCCTCTGACTCACTTCTAACTCTCCTCCCACTTGGGTTAGAGTCAATCAGTGTTTTTTCCTGCTGCTCTTTGTTGCTGTTGTTTACAAATCCACAGGAGCTCTGAGTAAAGTCTGCCTGTGCTTTGCCTCTCCTTTCAACTGCTTTCCCCCCTCTGACTCACTTCTAACACTCCCCCCACTTGGGTTAGAGCCAATCCCTGCTTCCTCAGCTGCCGCAGGAAGTACATCCTCTGTGTGCCTTTTTGACTGTGGAGACAATGGTGGCCCCCCATTTAAGGTCCTTGGAGATGATGGTTCCCAGGAACTTAAAATACTACACAGATGTGACTGTGGAGTTGTTGACGGTGAGTGGGGTGAGGGGAGGAGGAGCTCTCCTAAAGTCTACAATCAATTCTCCGCGCTTCTTCTCCGCACTGGGTCACCCCAGATACAAACTCTCACCAACTCCTACAGATGCACTGTAGAAAGCATTTTATCGGTATTAGAAACAGCTCCATCCAAATCTGCAAGATATTAACATAGAAACATAGAAAATAGGTGCAGGGAAAAGCCATTCGGCCCTTCAAGCCAGCACTGCCATTGTGATCATGGCTGATCGTCCCCTATCAATAATCCATGCCTGCCCTCTCCACATATCCCTTGCCACCACTAGCCCCTAGAGCTCTATCTAACTCTTTCTTAAATCCATCCAGTGACTTGGCCTCCACTGCCCTCTGTGGCAGGGAATTCCATAAATTCACAACTCTCTGGGTGAAAAGCCTCAGTCTTAAATTAACTCCCCTTTATTCTAAGACTGTGGCCCCTGGTTCTGGAATCGACCAACATTGGGAACATTTTTCCTGCATCTAGCTTGTCCAGTCCTTTTATAATTTTATATGTTTATATAAGATAGTCTCACTAAACTCCAGTGAATACAAGCCTGGTCTTTTTAATCTTTCCTCATATGAGTCCCGCCATCCCAGGGATCAATCTCGTGAACCTACGCTGCACTGCCTCAATCACAAGGATATCCTTCCTCAAATTAGGAGACCAAAACTGTACACAATACTCCAGATGTGGTCTCACCAGAGCCCTATACAACTGCAGAAGAACCTCTTTACTCCTATACTGAAATCCTCTTGTTATGAAGGACAACATTCCATTAGCTTTCTTCACTGCCTGCTGTACCTGTAAGCCAACTTTCAGTGACCGGTGTACAAGGACGTCCAGGTCTCGCTGCACCTCCCCCTTACCTAACCTAACCCCCATTGAGATAATAATCTGCCCCCTTGTTTTTGCCACCAAAGTGGATAACCTCACATTTATCTATATTTTACTTCGGAGTCACGTGAGTGGCCACGTGAAGAGCCCGCTCAGCACGCATGTGCGACATTGCGTTCACTTAGGCAACAGCGACGCAGCGGGAGTCAGGCGCTCCCGCTACAGTTTAAAAAAGACGGACCGTCAGGTAAGTCTACTCTGAGGTCGGTTTTCCTTGGCAAAAGGAGAGTTTTTGCTTTGTTCCAACAGCTAAGAATAATGAACAGAACAAGGCTCTCCAAGAAGCCTGTCCCCCGTTCGACTCCAACGGAGGAGCATTCCATCAGTGGGGGGCAGGAGGCGGTAGGACCGCTAACCCAGCGCTCCGCCATCCCCGACACCGAGCCGAGCCCAGTCTCGCTGGCGCCTGAGCAGCGGACTGGATATAAAGCCACTAAGAAGACCATCCAGCCGGTGGTTTCCGATTCGTCGGACAGGGACGTCTCACCACCCGCTCGGGGCAGAGACAGCCGCCTGAGCCGCATGGAGCGGCTCGTGGAGCGTATGCTCCAGCGAGACGTGCTTCGTGAGGAGCAGTTTCGCAGAGGGAGTTCAGGCACTCCCTTCACAGTGCCTCGTGCACTGGCCATCGTTTCCCCCTCATCCGAGGACAGCTGTGGCGACCAGGGCTGGGCTGGTCAAGAAGAGTGGTTAATGGCTGAAGAAGTCGGGAGTATGCCAGGGGTACAGGAAAAGGAAGAGCCGTTGGGTGTGGTGGACCGCTACATGGCAGCCCCACGTGAAGGACGGCCATTAGAGCCAAAACTAGCGGCCAGCATTAACCACCTATCCAACAGGCCCCTACAGGAGCAGGTGGTTAATGAGGTCTTAGAACAATATACGGCTCCTGAAAATTGTGAATCGCTTAAAGTGCCGGCTGTCAACAGCCAAATCTGGGGGCACGTTGGGTCAAATATTCGAAATCAGGAACTAAAACTTCAGCGGATCCTCAGCCTCCTGATGTCAGCCATCACCTCATTTGCTCGTTCTGTGGATGGTACAGAAATGACCACAAACCAGCAGGACACCCTCGCACTGCTGTGCAATACTCAATTTGAGATAAATAACCTCCGCAAGGAGATTATAAGACCTGCCCTCAACCCGAAATTCGCGGGGTTGTGCAAAACTCCAACCATTGAGTCAGATACACTGCTCTTTGGCAAAGACCTCACCAAAAAAGTCAAAGACATGGAGGAGGCTTCCAAAACTTTCAGCCTCATGAGGGCAGGCCCCGGGACGAGCAAAACCAAAACCACAAAACCCAAGCGGCAGTACCCCATCGCGTCCACCATTCGACGTCTACCCTAGGGGACTGGTAAAAGCTCGGGGTCCGCATATCACCACCGGAAGCCTTTTTTTAGGCCAAGGCCCAGAGCGGACCCCATGGAAAATGCGCCAACCCCAAACCTCACCAACATGTCAGACAACGCACACGACTCGTCATCCTGCGAAGAAGCAGAAGAAACACCCATAACCATGGAGGTAGGTGGGTCTGGTTCCTACTAGCATATAGAAAGTAGGGGCACTATACTAACAGGGGGGAGATTACACCTGTTTAAGGAAACATGGGAGTCTATCACGAGTGAAAAGTATATACTCAATAGCATTCGTGGATACAAAATACAGTTTGCACTAGAGAAATTGCCACCAGTTCAGCATTCACCCCAGAGGGTTTTTTCCCTCTCAGTTAAAGAAAAACGAGAGGGACAAGCTGAACTGGTGAGACTAATCACCAAGGGTATCATTGAAAAAACAAAACATGAACCCTTGGAATTTGTGTCTAATATATTTACTAAAATTAAAAAAGATGGTGGATGTTGCATCATCATTGACTTAACTTCACTAAATATGTTTGTTAAGTATGTACATTTCAAAATGGAAACGTCCGTTACTGCCAAACAACTGATTTCCAAAGGATACTTCATGGCAAGCATTGACCTCAAAGATGCTTACTATTCAGTACCCATTCATAAGGATCATCGCAGATACCTGAAATTTACCTGGATGCGGCAACAATGGCAGTTTAAAGCGTTACCCAACGGGTTAACATCAGCCCCAAGATTATTCACCAAGATACTAAAACCAGCCCTGGCAATATTAAGGAGACAAAAACATATTGTCATGGCATATCTTGATGATATCTTAATGGTAGGCAAAACCATGGAATTGGCTATATCAGCTGTATCAGCAACCAAACAATTGTTTGAAACCTTCGGATTTGTCTTACATCCAGATAAATCTAAGTTGAAGCCATCCACAACCGTGGACTACTTGGGCTTCACTATTAACTCAGTCCACATGTCTGTAACTTTGCCAAAAGACAAAACAACTGAATTGGCACAATCATGTAACAATTTAATGGTCAACGAGCGACCAACTATTCAACAAGTGGCAAGAGTAATTGGGAAAATGGTAGCAGCATTTCCGGCTACACAATTTGGACCTTTGCACTATCAAAACTTACAAAGAGTAAAGTAAAACGACATGCAGGTCATTATGATCGTATCATGAAATTACCCACTGAAGCAATATCAGAGCTACAGTGGTGGGCAGAAAACGTTTGGCATAGTTCCAGCACTATCATCATCGTTAACCCTACTTTAGTTATCCAAACAGATGCCAGTGCTCAAGGCTGGGGAGCAGCTAACTCCATATCCAGCACAGGTGCTAGATGGACTAACCCAGAGTCATCATTACTACTTACACTCGGCATTAACTATCTAGAGATGTTGGGTGCCTTTTACGGTTTAAAAGCATATGCATCAAAAATGCATCACTTGCATGTTCGGTTACAAATAGACAATACTACGGTGGTGGCCTATATTAACCACATGGGCGGCATAAAATCGATATGGCGACAAATTGGTCAACACAATCTGGCAATGCTGTGTCGAAAGACATATTTGGCTATCAGCAACTTACCTGCCAGGTAAGCTAAATACAGTGGCAGACACCAGGTCACGCAAATTTAATGACAACACCGAATGGATGTTAAACCCCAAAGTGTTTGCTAAAATTATCAAACAATATGGCACGCCAGATATCGACCTATTTGCGTCAAGGCTAAATCACCAGGTACCTATGTATGTCGCTTGGGAACCAGACCCTGAGGCAGCAGCGGTAGATGCGTTCGCGCTGGATTGGGGAAATTTCTTCTTCTATGCATTTCCTCCCTTCTGCCTCATCAGCTGGGTACTACGCAAAATACAAATGGACTCTGCTTCAGATATTTTGATAGTACCCCTACACAGCCATGGTTCCCATTACTTCACGACATGGTTGTTGAAACCCTGATGATATTTCCCAGTAACCCAGAATTATTAACCCACCCAGTATCTGACATAATAAATATAAATATAAATAACATAATGCCATGATAAAATCAAACTCCTGGGTTGCAGGTTTGAAAAGACCATTACTGGGACTGGGATTGTCAGAAAAAACCGTCAACACCATGTCAGCATCCCACCGAACATCCACAAGAAAACAGTACTTGTCCAGCATCAAAAAGTGGGAGAAGTACTGCTGGGATACAGGAACCACCTACACAACCGCAACAGTTACCAACGTACTGGAGTTCCTGGCACCCCTTCACCACGATGAAGGACAGCTACAGTGCCATCAACACAGCTAGAAGTGCTCTGTCTGCCTATTTAACTCAGGCACCAGGACATCAGGCCATGGGGTCCCACCCGCTGGTGGTTAAACTAATGAAGGGAATTTACAACTCTAACCCTCCCAGACCAAGGTACACCTATATATATGGGATGTCAGTGTGGTCCTGACATACCTCAGGGGATGGCCACCAGCCAGGTCCCTCACCCTGGAACAATCTACGCTCAAGACTATCATGCTGATGGCACTTGTATCTGCACAGAGGGTCCAGTCACTACACCTTTTGCGACTGGACAACATGATCATAGCTCCAGACCAGGTCTCGTTCGTTATCCAGGGACTGATCAAACAGAGCAGACCAGGAACACCCAACCCAGTCGTGGAATTCCGGGCTTACCCGCCAGAACCACGGTTATGTACCATGACCCAACTACTGTCCTACATAGACACAACCAAAATAATTCGAGGGAGTGAAAAAGCCTTATGGGTCAGTCACAAAAAACCTTATGGTCGGGTGACGAGCCAAACCATTTCGAGATGGCTCAAGCAGGTGCTAAAAGCTGCTGGTATAAACACTAACATGTACAAATCTCACTCCACCAGGGCAGCATCCACGTCGACGGCCAAAAGAATGGACGTGCCTATAGACCACATCCTGGCTACAGCAGGGTGGTCGGGGGAAAGAACGTTCCGAACTTTCTATAATAAGCCGTTGGCAAAACCTGCTTTATTTGCAGAGAAAATTTTACAGTCTGCAAATATTTAATTTAAGCCCAGGGGAGCAATTTAATTTCTTTGTTGTTATTGTTAATAAATACCGTTGTTGTTTTTACAAACAGATTCATTGGTTGATTACGATAACACACTTCCTCCCTCAAGGACTTTGGCAGTGAGTGAAGTAAGAACTGTTACACGGTTTGAAATCACAGAGCTTTAAAATCTTCACGTAGTCATTCACGTGACTCCGAAGTAAAATAGTAAGATTAAACGAGAACTTACCAGTTTGAAGTTTGATCTGTATTTTATGAGGAGTTACGATGAGGGATTACGTGCCCTCCGCTCCCACCCTCAATAATATGGGTCAAACTGATAACTGAGGTCTCCTTTTCTTTACTATGTTTATTTCAATAACTGTGTCTATCTGTGATTCCACACCGCTGCTTTGAAGTATGTCGCGCATGCGTGCTGAGCGGGCTCTTCACGTAATCCCTCATCGTAACTCCTCATAAAATACAGATCAAACTTCAAACTGGTAAGTTCTCGTTTAATCTTACTATTATACTGCATCTGCCACGCATCTGCCCACTCAATCAACCTGTCCAGGTCACCCTGCAACCTCCTAACATCCTCTTCACAGTTCACACTGCCACCCAGCTTTGGGTCATCCGCAAATTTGCTAGTGTTGTTCCTAATTCCCTCTTCCAAATCATTAATATATATGGTAAACAGTTGCGGCCCCAACACCGAGCCTTGCGGCACTCCACTCGCCACTGCCTGCTATTCTGAAAAGGACCCGTTCACTCCTACTCTTTGCTTCCTGTCTGCCAACCAATTTTCTATCCATGTCAACACCATGTGCTCTAATTTAAGTCACCAGTCTCCTGTGCGGGACCTTATCAAAGGCTTTCTGAAAGTCTAGATACACTACATCCACTGGCACCCCTTCATCCATTTTACTTGTCACATCCTCAAAAAATTCCAGAAGATTAGTGAAGCATGATTTCCCTTTCATAAATCAGTGTTGACTTGGACTAATCCTTTTACTGCTATCCAAATGACCCATTATTACCTCTTTAATAATTGACTCCAGCATCTTTCCCACCACCGAAGTCAGGCTAACTGGTCTGTAATTCCCTGTTTTCTCTCTCGCTCCTTTCTTGACCTATCAGTTTCTGAGATACCCCTCTTGACTCTCGGGGTTCAAGCTACCTCTGTAAGATCCCGGACCACCCTCTTTTCGGGAACAACATAGGCTAAATAGCAGCACCCGTTCCAGTGGTTGTTCTTTCCCCACTTCCTTTCCCAAGTGCTGTAGTCTCCCAGTGGCATCCCTGGCAGCCATAGATATGCCAATGACCCACACACAATGTATGTTCCATTTACTGATCGTGGTGGTCCCTGAGGAGAGATTGTAGTGCATGAGCTGTTTCCCAAATATACCCCTTTCTCTGGGTACTTGCAATGACGTGAGGTATTTCATGGTATATGGGGTTGCTTGTTTTTCTCAACCGGGGTATCTTCCATGCCTTAGTTTCATTCTCGTTCCACCCTGGTTTAAACAGGGTTGTATACCATCCTTTAAAATTATCATATATAAGTCCCCCATACCTACGGGTCCCATTTACCCGTGGCATGATCACTCGGCAACTACTAGACGCTGTTGCGTTGCGAAAACAGAGTAGAGCCAGCCTTTCAGTTAGATTTAGGGATATTGACACTAGTGGTACGCCTTCCTCATTGTTGTGGGGAACAGAAGTGCACAACCAACAGTTACTGCCATTCCCCCTGCGAGCAAATTCATAACTCATAGACAAAAAGCTATTAAACCAGGTCATCTGGGCCATTTCCAGGACCAGTAACGGGATTGGAAGTAATATCACCCCGGCCGCTCTCTTCTCCCATCAGGCAAGAGGCACAGAAGTGTGAAAACACATACCTCCAGATTCAGGACAGTTTCTTCCATGCTGTTATCTTCCCAGCTGTTGATGGTTCACTGAAAATACACATTTACCTACAAGTGAAAGATAACAATTAATAGTCCCTATTATATGCTCCAGCTGTTAAAGCATTTACAATACATTCAGGATATTTGCAATATAAACAGTTAATGTTTAATAGTTTGTGATAATTTAATTCAGATCTCTTGTATAAAAGCTAACGGTAATCTGCCTGTTCATATGCTCCTTAATCTGCTCCCTGCAAGACTCCTAGTAAGTCTGGAGAAATTTATGGCAAATTGGAAATTTAAATTATAAGATTAATTCATGTATTTTATCCTTTCGCAGGAACCTAATCATGGATTTCCACAATATGTTGTTGGTGTTCTCAGTCGTGATACTGTCTGCTCAAAGCCTCACCAGCTCTGCAGTTCCAGAAAGGGTGGCCTACAAAGCCCTCCTTGATAAAGTGGCTAATGCGGATATGCTACCCGAAGGCCAAGCAAGCATGGTCTTAAACGTGAGGGACCTACTTTTGAAAAAAGGTAAGCTGTTTCAATGACATTTGTCTGAAAATGTTGATGTGAATATAATGTATATTCCCTCCTAACTTTAATTAAAAACTGCCTGTTTCTGTGTTGTGAAAAGATGTTCCTGTCTGATTTAGCATAGCTGGCAAAGGAGAGATAGGATCGGTAGGGTTGCTCTGAGAAACAGCATATTCTCAATGGGCTAAATGTCAGCGCATTAAAATCAAAAAGAAATCTGACTTCTTTGCACAAAAATGTAGGGTTTACTAATGTAGCATCTTACATTCTCGGAAGAATTCACCAGTACTGATTCACAACCCCTGGTGGCAATGCCTTCGACAATAATGCTTTCACATCTTCAAGATAGTCCAAAATGCTTCAGATAATGTTACAGTTGTCATGACTTATTTTGTTTGGAAGTGAATGTTTTGTGCACAAAAAGATAAGTAACTAGGACTGTTGCTTGAGGGATGACAATTGGAATAGCACCAGGGGATTCTGGATATGCATATTTGATTAGTTTATCAGCTCCCTGCTCAATTTCCTGGCCCAGTGGCACAGTGGCCTTACAGCACGAGAACCCAGGTTTGATCCTGACCTCGGGTGCTGTTTGTGCTGAGTTTGTATGTTCTCCCTGTGACCGCGTGGGTTTTCTCCGGTTGCTCAGTTTCCTCCCACACTCCAAAGACGTACCGCTTTTAGATCAATTGGCTTCAGTAAAAAAACAATGTATATTGTCTCCAGCGTAGGATAGCACTAGTGTACGAGGTGATCGGTGGGCGGAGTGGACTCGGTGGGCTGAAGGGCCTGTTTCCGCGCTGTATCTCTAAAGTCTGAAGTAAAGATTCATCAAAACTAATTAACGGAGAACAAAGCACTCCTCTCAGAAGTTAACTAATCTGTCAATCTGTTTTTTTGATTGAAGCTTGATTCTAACTCTCCTGGGGTACAGGAGCTTCAGGAGAGACAGGAATGAGGGAAAAAGAGGAGGGGGTGTTACATTGTTGGTTAAGGAGGATGTCACGGCTGTGATCAGAGGTGACAATACGGACATTTCGTCTAGTGAGGCTACATGGGTAGAAACTGAGAAACGAGAAAGGGATGATTACCTTGTCAGTGGTGTGCTACAGACCCCCGAATAGTCAATGGGAATTAGAAGAGCAAATGTGCCAGGAGATTGCAGACAGCTGCAGGTCAAATAAGGTTGTTGTAATAGGGGATTTTAACTTTCCCAAAATAGACTGGGAAAATCAGTGTAAAGAGTTTAGAAACATAGAAACATAGAAAATAGGTGCAGGAGGAGGCCAATTGGCCCTTCGAGCCAGCACCGCCATTCATCGTGGCTGATTGTCCCCTATCAATAACCCGTGCCTGCCATCTCCCCATATCCCTTGACTCCATTAGCCCATAGAGCTCTATCTAATTCTCTCTTAAATCCATTCAGTGACTTGGCCTCCACTGCCCTCTGTGGCAGGGAATTCCATAAATTCACAACTCTCTGGGTGAAAACGTTTTTTTCTCACATCAGTCTTAAATGACCTCGCATTTATTCTAAGACTGTGGCCCCTGGTTCTGGACTCGCCCAACATTGGGAACATTTTTCTTGCATGCAGCTTGTCCAGTCCTTTTATAATTGTATATGTTTCTATAAGATCCCCCCCTCATCCTTCTAAACTCCAGTGAATACAAGCCTAGTCTTTTCAATCTTTCCTCATATGACAGTCCCGCCATCCCAGGGATCAATCTCGTGAACCTACGCTGCACTGCTTCAATCACAAGGATGTCCTTTCTCAAATTAGAAGACCAAAACTGTACACAACACTCCAGATGTGGTCTCACCAGAGCCCTATAATGGGGTGGAATTCCTCAAAAGTGTTCAGAAAAGTTTTCTTATGCAGTATCTAGAGGTCCCCACACATGAGAGGGCAACACTGGATCTAGTATTGGCAAATTGGGACGGGCAAGTTAATGAAGTGTTCGTGGAGGAGCTTTTTGGGACCAGTGATCACAGTTCGATTAGGTTTAGGGTAGTTATGGATAGGGACAGAGAGGGTCCACGTGTTAAAATGCTTAACTGGGGTAAGGCCAACTTTGAGGGTATGAAAGAAGGTCTCGCTCAAGTTGGCTGGAGCAGGTTATTTGAGGAGAAAGGAACAGCGGCCAAGTGGGATGCTTTTTAAAAGTGTATTGAAGAAAGCTCAGGATGTGTACGTCCCAGTTAGAGTGAAGGGCAAAGTAAAAAACGTAAGGAAGCTTGGCTGACAAGAGAAATTGAGGTGTTGGTCAAAAAGAAGAAGGATGCATGGGACAGGTATAGGCAGCTGGGATCAAGTACATCCCTGGATGAGTTTCGGGAACTAAGGAGTAAACTGAAAAAGGCGATCAGAAGGGCAAAAAGAGGTCAGGATATAGCTCTGGCGGGTAGCATTAAGGACAATCCCAAAAGATATTATAAATATTATAAGGGGAAAAAGGGTAACTAGAGAGAGAGTTGGTCCTCTCAGATATCAAAGCAATCAACTCTGTGTGGAGCCACAGGAGATGGGCAAGGTCCTCAATGAGTATTTGTATTTATGAGGGAGAAAGACAGTAGGATGGAGGAACTTGGGGCAGTCAATGGAAGTGTCTTGAGAGCAGTCAAAGAAGTACTGAATGTATTGTCATGTATGAAGCTATGTATAAATCTCCAGGGCCTGATCAGATATATCCGAGGACATTGCAGGAAACTAGAGAGGAAATTGCGGGAGCCCTGGTTGAAATTTACGAGTCGTCCGTCAATGCAGGAGAGGTGTCGGAAAACTGGAGGGTGGCAAATGTTGTGCCTCTTTTCAAGAAGTGCTGCAGGGAAAATGCTGGGAACTATAGGCCCGTGAGAACATCTGTAGTTGGAAAGTTACTAGAGAGTATTCTGAGGGATAGGTTATATATGCATTTGGATGGGCAAGGGCTGATTAGGGATAGTCAGAATGGTTTTGTACATGGGAGGTGGTGTCTCACAAATCTGATTGATATTTTTGAGACATGACCAAAGGTCAATGAAGGCAGAGCTGTAGATGTTGTGTACATGGATTTCAGTAAGGTGTTCGACAAGCAGCATGGTAGGCTGCTCAGGAAGGTTACATCGCATGGGATCAACAGAGAGATAGCTGAATAGATAGCAAATTGGCTCTATGGAAGGAAGCAGAGGGTGTTGGTGGAACGTTGCTTATTGGACAGAAGGCCTGTGACGAGTGGTGTGCCTCGGGGTTCAATGCTAGGCCCATTACTGTTTGTCATCTACATCAATGATTTGGATGAGAACGTACAGGGCAAGATTAGCAAGTTTGCTGATTATACAAAAGTGAGTGGTTTTTGCAGATAATGAAGATGGTTGTGAAAGATTGCAGCGGGATCTGGATCGATTGCCCAGGTGGGTGGAGGAATGGTTGATAGAATTCAATACAGAGAAGTGTGAGATGTTGCATTTTGGGCCATTGAACAAGGGCAGGATCTACACAGTATATGGTAGGTCTCTGGGTAGTGTTGTAGAGCAAGAAGGATCTCGGAGTACAGGTGCATGGTTCCTTGAAGGTCGAGTCGCAGGTAGATAAGATGGTCAAAAAGGCTCTTGGCACACATCATTCAGAGTATTGAGTATAGAAGTTGGGAGGTCATGTTGCAGTTGTCTAAGATGTTGGTGAGACCACATTTAGAATATTGTGTTCAGTTCTGGGCACCATGTTATAGGAAAGATATTGACCAGGCTGGGTCTCTATTCCATGGAGCGCAGGAGGATGAGGGATGATCTTATGTAGGTGTACAAAATCATGAGATGAATAGATCGGGCAGATGCACAAAGTCTCTTGCCCAGAGTAGGGGAATCAAGGACCAGAGGACATAGGCTCAAGGAGAAGTGGAAAAGATTTAATAGGAATCCGAGGGGTAACCTTTTCACACAATGGGTGGTGGGTATATGGAACAAGTTGCCAGAGGAGGTAATTGAGGCTGGGACTATCATTTAAGAAAAAGTTACAAGGATAGAACAGGTTTGGAGGGATATGGACCAAGCACAGGCAAGTGGGACTAGTGTAGCACAGGAGATTTACTTGTAATTGTTAAACAATTGAAATGTGATACATTCTTCCAAATTAAACTGTTGAAAGAAATTAGAGTAGTACAAGCAAGACCGAGGTAGTAACAGACCAATCTGAAGAAGGGTCTCAAACAGAAATGTCACCCATACCGGCTCGACAGAGATGCTGCCTGTCCTGCTGAGTTACTCCAGAATATTTGTAGCTACCTTTAAATATGAATTTTCATTTTAGACTGGATTCATTATTCAAACCATTGGTAAATATATTAAGATATTCGTTAAAATTATGCATGATTATTAATGCAAAAATATACATTAAATGATACGGCAAAATAAATTAAATGCTTTACGTCACAGCAAGATATGCCAAGGACTGCAATGAACTCTTACAACAAGGTTTCAAGGACAGTGGTCTCTATGTCATCCAGCCACAACCAGTACAAGGCGCACCCGCGATTGTGGTGAACTGTGAAATGGAATATGACTGTGGTGGATGGACATTGCTGGAACAGAACTCCAGACAAAGCCCGCTGACGTGGAACGAAACTTGGACCACATACGAGTTTGGGTTTGGAAATGCTCTGGCTGACCATTACCTTGGCAACCTTTACATCCATTACTTAACCAGCCAAATGTGGTATAAAGCAAGAGTAGTTTTGGATCAGGCAAACGAGGCTAATCAAATTATTCGTAGATACGCAGAGTATGACATGTTCCGGGTCGGTTCATCACTCACTGGCTACAAACTAGATCTTGGTGGCGAAATGTCTGTTTTTAATAACCTGTATGATAATTTGCCATTTAGTACATGGGATCGGGATTCAGATCAGGATTCAGCTAACTGTGCACTGAAGTATGGTGGGGGGTGGTGGTTTAATACTTGTGCTTCTGATACCCCCTATGCTATGTTGACCCAAAAACAGTCCATTCATTGGGAGCCCTTTTGCAAGAAATGTACTCGAGTCCAAATCATGGTCAGACCTGTCAACCTGCATTGCTTCACATGAGGAAAGATGTCCAGATACTAATTGTATTTCAAACTGCAATGATCTGTGCATTTAGTTACTGGAACAATGCAATGTTTGATTCTCTTGGTATAGTATAGGAATAAACTTCATTAAAGCACCTGTGACGGAAGCTATTTTTTGTCTTGTTGACTAATGTGTGTGCAAGTGTCTGATCCACAAAAACAAATAAGATGGGTACACGTTGATTACACCGCACAAAGATGACTGCTAATTGATTGGTCCTAACAAGGGAGGCTGCTAATTGACCTGACCTTACAAAGATGGCTGAAAATTGACTTGAACTTAGAAACATAGAAAATTGGTACAGGAGGAGGCCATTCGGCCCTTCACGCCAGCACCGCCATTCATTGTGATCATGGCTGATCGTACCCAATCAATAACCCGTGCCTGCCTTCTCCCCATATCCTTTGATTCCACTAGCCCCTAGAGCTCTATCTAACTCTCTCTTAAATCCATCTAGTGACGGCTTCCACTGCCCTCTGTGGCAGGGAATTCCACAAATTCACAACTCTCTGCGTGAAAAAGTTTTTTCTCACAGTCTTAAATGGCTTCCCCTTTATTCTAAGACTGTGGCCCCTGGTTCTGGACTCGCCCCACATTGGGAGCATTTTTCCTGCATCTGGCTTGTCCAGTCCTTTTATAATGTTATATGTTTCTATAAGATTCCACCTCATCCTTCTAAACTCCAGTGAATCCAAGCCTAGTCTTTTCAACCTTTCCTCATATGACAGTCCCGCATTCCCAGGGATCAATCTCGTGAACCTACGCTGCACTGCCTCAATCACAAGGATATCCTTCCTCAAATTAGGAGGCCAAAACTGTACACAATACTCCAGATGTGGTCTCACCAGAGCCCTATACAACTGCAGAAGAACCTCTTTACTCCTATACTGAAATCTTCTTGTTATGAAGGCCAACATTCCATTAGTTTTCTTCACTGCCTGCTGTACCTGCACGCCAACTTTCAGTGACCGGTGTACAAGGACGCCAGGTCTCACTGCACCTCCCCCTTGCCTAACCTAACCCCATTGAGATAATAATCTGCCCCCTTATTTTTGCCGCCAAAGTGGTTAACCTCACATCTATATGGTTAAAGTAAAAAAGCACTGCCTGCAAATGGTTGTTTGGGTTGAAATAAAAAGGCACTTTCTCTCTCCCCACCTCTCCTCTCCCCCCCCCCCCCCACCCCCCTCCCTCTATTCTCTCCCCCCCCCCTCCTCCTCCTCCCCCCTCTCTCCTCCCCCCCCCCTTACCTCACCCCCATCTCAGCACACCCCCTCTCCTCTCTCCCCCCCCCCTCTCCCCCCTCTCCCCCCCCCTCCCCCCCTCCCCCATCCTCCCCCCCTCTCCTCTCCCCCCCCCCCTCTCCTCTCTCCCCCCCCCCCTCTCTCCCCCCCCCCCCCCTCTCTCCCCCTCTCTCTCTTTCTTTCTCTCTCTCTCTCTCTCCTCCCCCTCTTTTTATTCCCCTCCTCCCCTCCATCCCTTCCCCCACCGTCCCACCCCTAAACCCCCCTCCCCTCCACACACCCCATACCCCCTTCCCTCCACCCTCCCTGCTCCCCACCTCTTCCCCTCCCCTCACCCCTCACCCCACCCCCTCTCAGCACACCATCTCACCCTCACCCCTCTCTCTCCCCTATCCCCCCCTCTCTCTCCCCCTCCCCCTCTCCCCCTCTCCCTCTCTCCCCCCCCTCCCCCTCTCTACTCCCCCTCTCCTCTCCCCCCTCTCCTCTCCCCCATCTCTCCTCCCACTCTCTCCCCCCTCCTCCTCCCTCTCTCCTCCCCCCTCCCCCTCTCCCCCCTCTCTCCCCCTCTCTCTCTCTCCCACTCTCTCTCCTCTCCTCTCCACCCCTCTCCTCTCCTCTCTCCCCCTCCTCTCCCCCACTCTCTCCTTCTCTCCCCCCCCTCTCCCCCTCTCTCTCTCTCTCCCCTCTTTTTCTCCCCCCTCCTCCACTCCATCCCCTCCCCCACCGTCCCTCCCCTAAACCCCCCTCCCCTCCACACACCCAAACCCCCTTCCCTCCACCCTCCCTCCTCCTCCCTGCTCCCCACCTCTCCCCCTCCCCTCACCTCACACCCCTCTCAACACACACCCTCTCCCCCCCTCTCTTCCCCCCTCCCCCTATCCCCTCCCTCTCTCCCCTCTCTCTCTTTCTCCCCTCCATCCCCTCCCCCCACCCTCCCTCCCCTAAACCAACCTCCCCTCCACACACCCTACCCTCGTCCCTCCACCCCCTCCCTCCCCCCTACCTCCCCCTCCCTGCTGCCCCCCCTCTGCCCCTCACAGCACCCCCTCTCTCTCCCCCTCACTCTCACCCTCTCTCTCTCCTCCCCTCCCCCCCCTCCTCACCCCCTCCTCCCTCTTCTCCTCCTCCCCCCCCCCTCCTCTCCCCCTTGCCCCCTTCTCTGTGTTTCTGTCTCTCTCTCTGTCTCTGCCCCTTCTCTCTCTGCCCTCACTCTCATCCCCTGCCCCCCCCCCCCCCCCCCCCCTAGGTGTGACTCCAAGTTGGGGGCTAAGCGCCACTAAATACGGGGGTTATGGGGGCAAAAGAGCAAATTAATAATATTAATATTATAACCGGGGGGGGTTAATTAGCGTGAGTGCGGGGGGGGGGGGGGTATAGTTAGTGCGCGTGACGCTGCATGCCGCCTCCCCCCCCACAACCGCACATTGGGGGAACAGACCCAACGGGTCTGCACTTGGTCTAGTTTATCTATACTATACTGCATCTGCCACGCATCTGCCCACTTACTCAACCTGTCCAGTTCACCCACCAACCTCCTAACCTCCTCTTCACAGTTCACACTGCCACCCAGCTTTGTGTCATCCACAAACCTGCTAGTGTTGCTCCTAATTCCCTCTTCCAAATCATTAATATATATGGGAAACAGTTGCGGCCCCAACACAGAGCCTTGCGGCACTCCACTCGCCACTGCCTGCCATTCACTCCTATTACCATTCACTCCTCCTCTTTGCTTCCTGTCTGCCAACCAATTTTCTATCCATGTCAACACCCTAACCCCAATACCATGTGCACTAATTTTAGTCACCAGTCTCCCGTGCGGGACCGTATCAAAGGCTTTCTGAAAGTCTAGATACACTATATCCACTGGCTCCCCTTCATCCATTTTACTTGTCACATCCTCAAAAAATTCCAGAAGATTAGTCAAGCATGATTTCCCTTTCATAAATCCATGTGACTTGGACTCATCATTTTACTGCTATCCAAATGCCCCATTATTACCTCTTTAATAATTGACTCCAGCATCTTTCCCACCACCGAAGTCAGGCTAACTGGTCTGTAATTCCCCATTTTCTCTCTCGCTCCTTTCTTGAAAAGTGGGATAACGTTAGCTATCCTCCAATCCACAGGAACTGATCCTGAATTGATCGAAAATAATCACCAATGCTTCCACTATTTCTAGAGCCACTTCCCTGAGGACCCTGGGATGCAGACCATCAAGCCCAGGGGATTTATCAACCTTCAGTCTCATTAGCCTACCCAATACTATTTCTCGCCTAATGAAAATTTCTTTCAGTTCCTCTACCCCCTTAGATCCTCTGTCCTCCAGTACATCTGGGAGATGTTTTGTGTCTTCCTTAATGAAGTACCTGTTCAACTCTTCTGCCATTTCCTTGTTACCCATAATAATTTCACCCGTGTCTGCCTTCAAGGGACCCACATTTGACTATGCTACTCTTTTTGCCTTAACATATCTAAAGAAGCTTTTAGTGTCCTTCTTTATCTTCCTGGCCAGCTTCCCTTCGTACTTCATCTTTTCAGCCCGTATTGCCCATTTTGTTTCCATTCTGTTGTCCTATGAAAGTTTCCCAATCCTCTGGCTTCCAGCTACTCTTTGCTGTGTTATACATCTTTTCTTTTAGTTTTATTTGATCCCTAACTTCTCTTGTCAGCCACGGTTGCCTCCTACTACCCTTAGAATCTTTCTTCCTTTTTGGAATGAAATGATCCTGCGTCTTCCGGATTATGCCCAGAAATTCCTGCGATTGCTTATACAGACGTAAAGAAGTTTGCAACTTATAAAAAAGGCTGCTAATAGTCTTGACCGCACAGAGATGGCTGCTATAGGATAAACCCCAAAGGGGGGAGTGGGGGAGAGACGTGAGAAGTGGGAGAAGAGGGAGGGGGGGGAGAGGGGGGGGGAGAGGGGGGAGATGGGTAGGGATGGGTAGGGAGGGGGGGGTGAGAGGGGGAGGGGGAGAGAGTGGGGAGAGAGAGGGGGAGCGGGGAGAGAGGGGAGAGAGATGGGGGGGGGGGAGACCTGGGCCGAGACGAGGGGAAGGGGGGGGGGGGGTACCCGGGCTGAGCCGAGGGGGAGAGAGAGAGGGGGGGAGAGAGAGGTGGGGGGGAGAGAGGGTGGGGGGGGGGAAGAGGGGAGGAGGAGAGAGGGGAGGAGGAGAGAGGAGAGATGGGAGGGGAGGGGAGAGACCCGACCCGAGGCGCGAGCGGGCGAGCGAGTGTCGACCAAAGGAGCGCCGGTTGGACCGAAGCAATCTTCTGCTGAGATCTTTGGTGGGCGAGTGGGGGGCAGCAGCTCGCGGAGGGGGGGGAGGGGCAGCAGCAGCTCGCGGAATTGGGGGGGGGGGGGGGCGGCAGCTCGCAGGGAGGGGGAGGGGGGGAAGGTAGCATATATCGACCAAAACTCTCGGGAGCTCTCGGGTACAGGAGCCGAGCCGAGAGCAGGCGGGCGGGCGAACGTCTTCAGTTGACAGGGCGACTTTCAAACAACAGGGGGAGGAGGGAGTGTGGGAGGTGATGTCAGTCGCAGCAGATGGCAAGCAGATCCATTGTCACGTCCTCAGCAAAAAAAAACAATGAATCGTTTTGAATCGAACGTTGGATCGAATTTGTGAACATTTATATTAATAACTCGGGTAAGCCGATTTTTGACTCCAGGGGGTAAATCTTCCCGTTGGCGCGTCGTTCTTCTTCACACAAACAAATAAACACGCACGCACACACACACACACACACACACACACACACACACACACACACACACACACACACACACACATCCACATAAGATCAGAGTTTTATAGTTATAAGGATATATGATATAGATATAGACTAGACCAAGTGGGACCCTTTCCACCAACGCAATATTCCACCACTCACCCATAGCCCCTAACTGCGCAGGCACGGCTCCTTTCCCCTCATTCCCAAGCACTCCCTCCCCCGTTCCTCTTCGCCTTCCCTCTTTTTAAACTTTACAAAATTGACTTTTCACTTTAAAAAATCAAATTCCATTTGCCCTGCCCCTGCCCGTTACAATGTTACAAATGACAGGACTCCCAGTGTCCAGTCATTTATAACATTGTAGGTACACAAAAAAGCTGGAGAAACTCAGCGGGTGCAGCAGCATATATGGAGCGAAGGAAATAGGCAACGTTTCGGGCCGAAACCCTTCTTCAGACTGATCGGGGGTGGGGACAAGAAAGGAAAAAGGAGGAGGAGCCCGAAGGCTGGGGGATGGGAGGAGACAGCAGGGGGACTGAGGAAGGGGAGGAGACAGCAAGGACTAATAAAATTGGGAGAATTCGATGTTCATGCCCCCAGGATGCAGACTCCCCAAACGGAATATGAGGTGCTGTTCCTCCAATTTCCGGTGCTGCTCGCTGTGGCCATGGAGGAGACCCAGGACAGAGAGGTCGGAGACGGAGTGGGAGGGGGAGTTGAAGTGCTGAGCCACCGGGAGGTCAGCTTGGTTATTGCGGACCGAGCGGAGGTGTTCGGCGAAACGATCGCCCAACCTCCGCTTGGTCTCACCGATATAGATCTGCTGACATCTAGAGCAGCGGACGCAATAGATGAGGTTGGAGGAGATGCAGGTAAACCTCTGTCGCACCTGGAACGATTGCTTGGGTCCTTGAACGGAGTCGAGGGGGGAGGTAAAGGGACAAGTGTTGCATCTCTTGCGGTTGCAAGGGAAAGTGCCCGGGGAGGGGGTGGTATGAGAGGGAAGGGAAGAATTGACAAGGGAGTTATGGAGGGAGCGGTCTTTGCGGAAGGCAGATATGGGGGGAGATGGGAAGATGTGGCGAGTGGTGGGGTCACGTTGGAGGTGGCGAAACTGACGGAGGATTACCTTTTGTATGTGACGGCTGGTGGGGTGAAAGGTGAGGACTAGGGGGACTCTGCCCTTGATGCGAGTGGGGGGATGGGGAGAGAGAGGAGTGTTGCGGGGTATGGAAGAGACCCTGGTGAGAGCCTCATTTATGGTGGAGGAGGGGAACCCCCGTTCCCTGAATAATGAGGACATTTCAGATGTAAATGGGCTGGGGCAGGGCAAAATAAATTGATTTTTTAAAGTGAAAAGTTACATTTTTAAAGTTTAAAATGTAAATAACGTAAAGTATAACATCATTCTGAACAAAAATTGATGCACAACACAGGACAATGGTGAGTATGGTGGTCCCAGTGTCGTGTCATTTGTAACATTGGAGTGGGCAAGGGCAGGGTACGTGGAATTGGATTTTTTAAAGTGAAAAGTTACATTTTTAAAGTTTAAAATGTGAATAACTTATAACATATAACATCAATCTGAACAAAACTTGGCTAATACACACCACAGGACAATGGAGATTAAGGTGGACCAAAAATGGTAGCACGATCGTGTGCCGTTTTGGCGTAGTTTCAGGATTACATCACAGACAGACAGACAGACAGACAGACAGAATCACAGACATAATAACAAACAAGATGAGAGTTTTAGTAATATGCTAGACCAAGGTCTGCTCCCCCAACGCAGCCGTTCCCTACCCGTAGCCCCCACGGGAGACGTGGTCCTCCAACTCAAGCAGCTCAGGAATGAGCAGTGCGGCTGGTTTTAAATGGCGTCTTTGAGGCCGTTATGGAGGCGACAAAATGAGTGAGTTGGGGGGGGGGGGGGGGAAGAAGAAGGATTTAATTAAAAATGTGGACATAAACATAACAAAATCTAATGAGGAGTGGATAGTTGGAATGAAAAGTGAAATGTCTACCCAAATGGCTGCTTCTATGGGTGAGAAGCCAGTTTATTTTTGAAATATTGGGGGGGGGGAGGGGGGAGAAGGATTTGATTAAAAACGTGTACTTAAACACGATGAAATGTAATGAGGAGCAAATACTTAGAAAGAAAAGTGAAATCTCTAAAGAAATGGAAAAGATGTCGGCGATTGTGCGTCTGGATTCGGCGTGGCAAGGAATCAAAGGAAGAAATGCAGCCGGCAGCCGTACATGTAAATGGATCCATTCCGATTGGACATCTGCGAGCATCGGCCATTCCGGTTGGACATCTGCGAGTATTGGGCATTGTGACATCACACGATGGAAACAAATCAAAAGGCAGAAAGGCAGCCGGACGGCAGCCGGTCGGATGGCACGAGAGTTTTATATAATAAATAGATAGATAGACTAGACCAAGTGAGACCCGTTGGGCCCCATTCCCCCAACACAATATTCCACCACTCATCCGTTCCCCCTACGCAACCCATTACCCTAACGCAATATTCCCCCATATTCCTGCCTTTTCCTTTTTTCCCTTTCCTTCTTTTGGCCAAAATCCGCAACTTGTTTTTACTTTTCTGCCCCAGCCCTCAAGGAATCTCATGGAAAATTGCCCACAACGCCATTTATTTTTTTTTACCCCTAACGCAATATTCCACCACCAATTTAACATGATTTTTTTTGGACTAATTCGACTTGCAAATTAACTTTTTTGGAATCCTGCACCAGCACTTCCAAGTCCTATAGCCCCCAACTGCGCAAACATGGCTTATTTCCCCTCATACCCCAGCTGTAATCTCTGCATGGTGAAACCAAAATGTAAAAAAATCTGAAAATTTGTACTTTAACCACATGTGATTTTTTTTTCTATTACAAATCTCAAATCGTGGAGTGCAGAGGCAAATAAATAAATGATGGGTCTTTGGCCCAAACATTATGGAGGGCACTGAATTTACCTTCTTTAGGACCGATTCGACTTGCAAATTAACTTTTTTGGAGTCCTGCAACAGCACTCGCAAGTCCCTATGCACCTCCGATTTCTGGATTCTCTCTCCATTTAAATAATACTCTACAACCTTTTCTTATTACCAAAATGTATGACTCCGCACATTGCTACACTGAATTTTATCTGCTAATTCTCTGCCCACTCTCTTAACCTGTCCAAGTCCATCTGCAGAGTCCTTGCTTACTCTGCCTGCCCCTCCACCTATCCTAGTACCATCTGCAAAATTGGCCACAAAGCCTTTAATCCCCTTACCCAAATTATTAATATACAACATGAAGAGAAGCGGCCCCAGCATCAAGGGTACCAGTTAGGAATAAGAATCGCCTGCCAGTCATTCAATCTCAATTGGTGTGATCGCAAACGGCGAAGAAGGCTACTTAAAGGCACAGCATAGAGTCAGAGAGCATGGATAAAGGCCGTTCTGCCCAACACGTCCATGCCAACCAAGATTCCCATCTACCTTGTCCCATTTGCCTGTGCTTGTCCCATATCCCTCTACACCTTTATTAGATCACTCCTCAATTTTGTACATTCTAAGGAATAAACTCCCAGCCTGCCTTACCTCTCCTTATAATACAGTCTCTTGAGTTCTGGCAACATTTGTGTAACACATTTCTGCTCTTTCAAGCTCAATGACCTCTTCCCTATAACAGAGTGAATACAATGCTCTGAGTGTGGACTCTAACCAATGTCATGTATAACTGCAACATAATGTTTCAATTTCTATATACAATATCCGCAACAACGCTCACCAACTCCTACAGATGCACCCTAGAAAGCATTTTATCGATATGGTTTAGGAACAGCCCCTTCCAAATCCGCAAGATATTGCAGAGAGTTGTGGACGCAGGCCAGACCACCACACAAAGTAACCTCCCTTTTAATGACTCTTTAATCCACACTTCACGCTGCCTCAATAAGGCCACCAGCATTATAAAGGACAAGATTCACCCTGGACACTATCTTCTACCGTCAGGCAAGAGGTACAGAAGTGTGAAAACACATACCTCCAGATTCAGGACAGTTTCTTCCATGCTGTTATCTTCCCAGCTGTTGATGTTTCACTGAAAATGCACATTTACCTACAAGTGAAAGATAACAATTAATAGTCCCTATCACATGCTCCAGCTGTTAAAGCATTTACAATACATTCAGGACATTTGCAATATAAACAGTTAATGTTTAATAGTTTGTGACAATTTAAATTCAGATCTTGTATAAAAGCTAACGGTAATCTGCCTGTTCATATGATGCTTAATCTGCTCCCAGCAAGACCCCTAGTAAGTCTGGAGAAATTTACGGCAAATTAAAAATTTTAATTATAAGATTAATTCATGTACTTTATCCTTTTGCAGGAATCCAATCATGAATTTCCACAATAAGTTGTTGATGTTCTCAGTGTTGATACTATCTGCTCAAAGCATCACCAGCTATGCAGATCCAGAAAGCCTGACCTACAAAGCCCTCCAAGTTAAAGTGGCTAATGCGAATATGGTGCCGAAAGACAAAGTAAACACGATCATAAATGGGAGGGATCTGATTTTGAACAAAGGTGAGCAGTTTCAATGGCATTTCACTGAAGATGTTGATGTGAATATAATGTACATTCGCTCCTAACTTTAATTTTAAAATGCTACATCGGCCAACATGTCCCAGCTACACTAGTCCCACCTGCCCGCATTTGTTCCATTTCCATCCAAACCTGTCCTATCCATGTTCTTGTCTAACTGTTTGTTTAATGTTGGGATAGTCCCTGCCTCATATACGTCCTCTGGCAGCTTGTTCCATACACCAACCGCCCTTCCTGTGAAAAAGTTACCCCTCAAATTCCTAATAAATCGTTTTCCCTTTACCTTAACCCTTAGACCCTCTGGTCCTTGACTCACCTACTCTGGGCAAGACTCTGCGCATCTACCCGATCTGTTCCTCTCATAATCTTATACACCTCTTTAAGATCATTCCTCATCCTCCGGTGCTCCAAGGTATAGAGACCCAGCCTACTCAACCTCTCCCTATAGCTCAGACCTTCAAGTCCTGGCAACATCCTTGTAAATCTTCTCTGTACCCTTTCCAGCATGACAACATCTCTCCTGTAACATGGTGCCCAGAACTGAACACAATACTCTAAATGTGGCCTCGCCAACGTCTTATACAACTGCAACGACCTCCCAACTTCCATACTCAATATTTTGACTGATGAAGGACAGTGCCAAAAGCATTTTTGACCACCCTACCTACCTGCGACCACCTTCAAGGAACCATGCTTCTGTGTTGTGAAAAGATGTCTGATGTCTGATCCATAATAGTTGGCAATGGAGAGATAGGATCGGTAGGGTGACTCTGGGAACCAGCATATTCTCAATGGGCTTAATGTTGAAACATTAAAATCAAAAATAAATCTGACCTCTGCATAGAAATCCAGGGTTTACTAACATCTTACATTCTATGAAGAATTCACCAGTAATGGTTTGCAAATTATTTGGAGGTAATGTCATTGAAAATAATGCTTTCACATCTTCAAAGTGCTCCAAAGTGCTTCAGAAAATGTCACAGTTGTCATGACCTTTTGTTTGGAAGTGAACTAAATCTTTTGTGCATAAAAAGATAAGTAACTAGTACTATTGCTTGAAGGATGACAATTGGAATAGCACCAGGAGATTCTAGGTATACATTTTTAGCTGGATATCAGCTCCCTCCCTGCACCCTGGCACAGTGGCTCATAGGTAGAGCTGCCTTACAGCACCAGAGATCCTGACCACGAGTCCCGTTTGTATGGAGTTTGTATGTTCTACCCATGACTGCGTCGGGTGCTCAGTTTTCTCCCACACTCCAAAGACCTATAGGTTTGTACATTAATTGGTTTTGGTAAAAAAATTAAATTGTCTCCAGTGTGTAGGATCGTGCTAGTGTAAGGGGTGATCGGTGGTCGGCGAGGACTCGTGGGCCAAAGGGCCTGTTCTGCGCTGTACCCCTCTAAAGTTCAAAATAACATTTCATCAAAACAATTAACTCTGACAATAAAGCATTCATCTCACGTATTAACTAATCTGGATTTTGATTGATTGATTCGAACTCTCTTAACTCTGGGTGGTGGGTGTATGGAACAAGCTGCCAGAGGTGGTAGTTGAGGCTGGGACTATACCATCATTTAAAAAAGTTAGGCAGGTGCATGGATAGCATAAGCTTGGAGGAATATGGACCAAGCGCAGGCAAGTGGGACCAGTGTAGCTGGAATATTGTTGGTAAGTTTGGCCGAAGGGCCTGTTTCCACACTGTATCACTCTATGATTATGATTCAATGATGCATGACTATGAATGCAGAAATATACATTAATTTATACGGTAAAATTAATTAAATGCTCTATGTCGCAGCAAATTACGCAAAAGACTGCAATGACTTCGTACAACAAGGTTACAATACGAAGGTACACAAAAAAGCTGGAGAAACTCAGCGGGTGCAGCAGCATCTATGGAGCGAAGGAAATAGGCAACGTTTCGGGCCGAAACCCTTCTTCAGACAACTTAAACAAGGTTACAATACGAGTGGCCTCTACGTCATCCGGCCAAAAACATTACTCGAAACACCCCTAATTGTGGTGTACTGTGAAATGGAATATGACTGTGGTGGATGGACATTGCTGGAACAGAACTCCAGACAAAGCAAGGAGATATGGAACGAAACCTGGACCTCATACGAGTACGGGTTTGGGTATATTGTGGGTAACCATTACCTTGGCAATAAGTACATGCATTACATAACCAGCCAAATGTGGTATAAAGCAAGAGTAGTTTTGGATCAGGTGAACGAGGCAAATAAAATCATTCGTAGATACGCAGAGTATGACATGTTCCGGATCGGTTCAGAGCTTTTTGGCTACAAACTAGATCTTGGTGGCACTGAACTTAGACTTGTTGATTAATGTGTGCGCACGTGCGTTACCTACAATAACAAAAAGATGGGTACACATTGATATGACTGCACAAAGATCGCTTCTAATTGAATGGACCTCACAAAGGAGGCTGCTCATTGACTTAACCGTACAAAGATGGCTGTGAAATTGCTTATCGTTGCAAAAATGGCCGATAGTTGACTTTATCTTATAAAGAAGGCTGCCAATAGACTTGACCGTACAAAGATCAGGAGGACAGTGAAACTAGCCGGAGAACTTGGGTGCGGGAAGGACGGAGAGAGAGGGAAAGCAAGGGTTCAGAAGGTCATAAGTGATAGGAATAGAATTAGGTCAAGACTGTGAAGGCCAAGTCAATGGATATTTTTAAGGCAAAGATAGTTAGATTCTTGACTAGTACGGGTGTCAGAGGCGCACGACCTCTACACCGTGGTGTGGCCACAACCACAGGGCTGTCCAAGTCCATGTGCGCAGGCTTGAGGCGGCTGGAGACAAACTCCTCCCGGCCACCCACGTCCAACGTGAACGTGACTCCCGGCCGCAGCACCCTGTACGGCCCCTCATAAACCCGCTGCAACAGTGAACGGTGAGCGTCCCTATGAAGAAAAACATAAGCATTACGGTGTAATGACACGGCACATGCACCGGGTCCAACCCATACCCGGAGGTTGGGACAGAGACTAACGCGCGCACCCGCTCACGAAAGTCAGCTAGCACCGCCAAAGCCGAAACCTCCGGACCACGGGTGGCGGGTAGGAAATCCCCTGGTACCCACAAAACAGAGCCATAGACGAGCTGAGCCGAGGAGACGTCCAGGCCCTCCTTAGGCGCAGTTCTGATGCCCAGGAGGATCCAGGGCACCGGGTCAACCTAATTGGGGCCGGTGAGCCGGGCCTTCAACGCCGACTTAAGGTGTCTGTGGAACCGCTCGACTAACCCATTCGCCTCCGGGTGATAAGCGGTCGTCTGGTGTAGGCGGGCGACATATAGCTACGCTAAGCCGGACCACAGAGATGAGGTAAACTGAGGTCCACAGTCTGTGGTGATGTCAGACGGCACCCCGAAACAAGCTATCCAATTGAACACGATAGCCCGAGCGCAAGCCTCCGCGGAGGTATCTGATAACGGGATAACCTCCAGCCACCTAGTGAACCTGTCCACTGTAGTAAGCAGGTGCGTGGCACCGTGCGAACATGGTAAGGGACCGACATGGTCTACATGAATGTGCAGGAACCGGCCATCAGGCACAGCGAAGTCCTACACGGGAGACCGTACATGTCACTGAACCTTGCAGGTTTGGCACGGGATGCAATCACGGGCCTAGGCAGCCACCTGCTTCCTCTGCCCATGCCAAACAAATTTGGACGCTACCAGGGCGGACATGGCACGAATGGACGGGTGGGCCAAACTGTGGGCAGTGTCAAAAACAAGCCGCCTCCGACTGACTGGGATAACCGGGCGGGCCCTACCTGCCAGCTCAGTGTAGTCGACTCCCAGGTCTAGAGCCAAAACCGATGGGATGGCCAGTCGAGACAACGCGTCGGCCACGACGTGAAGCTTCCCTGCTACATGCTGAATGTCAGTCGTGAACTCGGAAATGTAGGCGAGGTGCCGCTGCTGCCTAGCGGACCACGGATCAGCAATCTTGCCCAACGCACTGTGTGGTCCGTGAAAACAGTGAAAGCTCGGGCCTCGAGGAAGTAACGGAAATGCCTGATCGCTAGGTAGAGCGTGAGTAGTTCCCTGTCGAATGCACTGTAACTTCAATCCTGAGGCCGAAGCTGCTGGCTGAAAAACTGCGGCTGCCAGCGGTCACTGACCCGCTGCTCCAGGACTGCCCCCATCGCGACATCCGAAGCATCGACCGTGAGCGCAGTAGGAGCGGACGCCCTCGGGTGCACCAGCATGATGGCATTAGCCAGCGCAGCTTTAGCACCTTCAAACGCGGTGTCGGCCTTGTCCGACCATACCAAATCCCGCGGCTTACCCGTGAGGCACTGGAATAGTGGAACGCATGACAGTGGCGGCTGACGGCACAAACCGGTGGTAAACATTTACCATCCCGATAAACTCCTGTAGACACTTGTCAGTGAGCAGCCTAGGGAACTGGTGAATGGCGTCGATTTTCTCGGGCAGTGGCTCAGCTCCATGAGTGGTTGCCCGATGCCCTAAAAAGGAGATGGCACTTCGCAGGGTTAATCACCAAACCATGCTCACGTAATCGCTCGAACAAAAGGCGAAGGTGACTGACGTGTTCTGCCTGCGAACTGCTGTCCACCAGGATATCGTCTAAATAAATGAAGACGAAAGGCAAACCCCGCTCGACATGATCCATAAGCCGCTGGAATGCCTGAGCGGCGTTCTTTAGGCCGAATGGCATTCGTAGCCATTCGAACAGGCCGAACGGTGGCTGTCATGGGGATGTCGTCGGGGTTGATTGGGATGTGGTTATAACCCCGAACCAGATCGACCTTCGACTAGGCCGCGTCCTCAAAGTGCGCTGAAAAATCCTGAATATGGGGCACTAGGTACCAGTCCGCTGTGGTTACCACGTTAAGCCGCCTGTAATCACCACAATGCCTCCAACCCCCGGACACTTTGGGAACCATATGGAGCGGGAAAGCCCAAGGGCTATTGGACCGCCGCACAATACCCATGTCCTCCATCAATTGGAATTCATTGCGGGCAATGCGAAGCTTGTCCGGCGGGAGGCGGCACGCGCGAGCATGCATCCTTCGGTAGGGATATAGTGCACCACACGTGATGTGGCGCAGCCCCGTCGAAACGGGGTGTGAGTAGCTCAGGGAATTCAGATAGCAGAGCGGCGAAAGGCTCCTGGACCTCTGCGATGTCGTCGGGTTGCTGTTTGGGAGAAGTGAAAACACGCACAAGAAATCCGCCTTCATGATTGGCTGGGCGACGTTAGCAACGATAAACTTCCACCTGTACGGGTGGGAGTCAAAAGTTAGGTTAAGGGTCCGCGTACCGTATGTTCGAATCACATTCCCGTTAACAGCTGAGAGGATGGGTCCTACCTTACCAACGCGGGTATCGCGGGCGGTCGGGAGAAAGATTTTGATGCTGGCCCCGGAGTCCACCAGGAAACGGCGGCCAGAGTGAAGGTCACGGACGTAGAGGCGTTCGTTCGGGCCGATTACGGTCGGTTCTACGGGAAACGTGCAAGGGCTTTGGCGGCGTCGAGCCTCTGCACCGAAACGTAGATGGTAGTCTACTATATGGCTCAGAATGCTGCGGCGGATCCTCAGAGGCGGCCAGTGACAGACCTTCCTCGCGCTGCCTCCTCAGCTGCACTCTAGCTGTGATGGCTGGGCGGGTGAAGGCACAAACGTCCCACCGCCCCGTGGTCCAGAGTTCATCGGCCCTCTGAGCGAGCTGTTGGGGGTCGCTGAAATCGGCCTCAGCGAGCATTAAATGGACGTCAACCGGCAGCTGCTCCAAGAACGCCTGCTCGAAGGGTAAGCACGGTCGATGTTCGTCCATCAGGGCCAGGATCTTGGCCATTAAGGTGGAAGGCCTCCGATCGCATACCCCGTCCATATGGAGGATCTTCGCCGCTCGGTCTCGGCGCCTGAGCCCGAAGGTACGGCAGCAACAGCGAGGCTGACTCCTGCGGCAGGGTTCCTACCACGTGGAAATATCTGGTCACGCGGCAATGACGTGGTGCAGGTGGAACTGCGCCTCCACGTGCGCGAACCAAACCTGTGGTTGATCGGGCCAATAGGAGGGCAGTCGAAGGCCAGTGAAGTCATGCTGAGCAGCGGCTGCCTTGGCGGGAAAGTATTCTTCCTGCATGTCCACGAGTTTAACGACGGTTAGACTCGTCGGGGTCACCAATTTGGTGGATTAGAAACGACAATTGGTTGTTTGAACAAAATTTACTCTCAATTACAGTTCTCTGATAACACGGGCTCTAATACACAACTGACCACAACGGTGCTCCTCAATCGACTGCCGGGCTGAGCCCAGAAATCGTGCGAAAACCCGACCCCTCCCAGAGTCACGTGCGCTCGGCTTCCGAACGCAGGGTTCGATGCTGGCGCGCACCAGCAAGTGCCACTACAGGTAGGCCATTTAGGACTGAGATGAGGAAAAACGTTTTCAACTAGAGTCGTGAATCTGTGGAATTCTCTGCCACTGAAGGCAGTGGAGGCCAATTCAAGAGAGTTAGATATAGCTCTTAGGGCTAACGGAATCCAGGGATATGGGGAAAAATCAGGGTCTAGTACTAATTCATATAGAATGGCAGTGCTGGCTCGAAGGGCTGAATGGCCTCCTGCACCTATTTTTCATGTTTTTATAATTGAATTGTGGAATAGACCTGATGGGACAAATGGTCCTATTACTTATGACCTTATGCTGCCTGGCCTGCTGAGTTACTCCTGCATTTGTGTGCATGTCCAGTTTAAATCAGCATCTGCAATTTCTTGCTACACATGTTGGCTGCTAATTATCCTTTACCTGACAAAGGTGGCTGCTGCTCGATTTGACCTGACAAATATGGCCGCCGGCGCTACCTGACCTTACAAAGATGGCCGCCGAGCGCCCTGGCCCTTCAATATTGGCCCCGGGCGCTACCTCACCTTACAAAGATGGCCGCCGGCGCTACCTGACCTTACAAAGATGGCCGCCGAGCTGGCCGCTGCGCTACCTGACCTTACAAAGATGGCCGCCGAGCGACCTGGCCCTTCAATATTGGCCCCGGGCGCTACCTCACCTTACAAAGATGGCCGTCGAGCTGGCTGCTGCGCTACCTGACCTTACAAAGATGGCCGCTCTGACCGGGTTCTTCACTGCACCTTCCACTCTCCTGAGCAAATAGACGGCAACGCTCCGCTAACCACGGGGTCGAACTACAGCCGTACTTTGTGCTACTGCGGCAGAGAGGTGGCGTGAAGTCACCATATTTTGCGACGTGTCCCTCTCCCGCAGCGTTTTGCTGAAAACGTGGAGCCGGAGGTAAAGGCGGTCGGTGGAGAGGAGGGGGAGAGAGAGGGAGGGGGGTAGGAGGCTGCGGCTCGGGCCCGAGTGGCCGCTCGCCTGTCCCTGAAGGTGGAGGGAGTGAAGGAAGACACACTCCAGGAGACCAGAGATCTCTCCCCAATAGCCTGGCAGCGCTCACAGCCCTAAATTACCCCTCCCCACAAAAACTCCCCACTGTCCCTCCCCTCCCCAGAGACCCCACCTCGACTCACCGACGTTAATTACCCTCCCCAGAGATACCCTCCCCGAAGTAGCTACCAGGATCCCTCTCCAGAGACCTCATCCCCCCCCCGCCCCCCCCCCCCCCCCTCCCCCCCCCCCCCCCCCCCCCCCGCCCCCCCCCCCCCCCAAGTGACCTGCCAGAGACCAACAGTCCTCAATGTCTCTCCCACCCCCCCCTCCAGACTCCACCAAAGATTACCATGTTTCTCCTCATCTCACTAGCCCCTCATTGACCCTGCAATATTCCATCCCCCCCCCCCCCAATACCCTGCCCCAAAGACCCCAACAGAACAGCCCCCCCCCCCCCCTCTCCCCAGGAGATGTCAAGGTCTCAGACTGCTCAAAGACCCCCTCCACCTCCCCAGACCCCTCCAAAGACTACCAGGATCACCCTTCCCCTCACTGGCCCTCCAGAACTTCCCACCCTCCTCTGGCAAAACACTCCTCAAAGACTGCTCCAGGACACCGCATTGCCCCCACCCGATGTGACGGCCTTGACCTCCCTCCTCAAATGTAACCCCTCAATAACCACATTCAAAAGTACCCTGCCAGTTGCCCATTGACCCCAGAAGATCCCACCATGACATGGTGTGATGTAATGGTGCAGCAGGTGGACCTGCTGCCTCACAGTACCCGAGACCCAAGTTCAATCTCCTTGCCTTAAGTGCTGTTTTTTGTGGAATTTGCATGTTCTCCCTGTGAACACGTGGGTTACCTCTATCTAGGTGCTCTGGTTCGCTCCCAAATCTCAGATGTGTTGGTTTACTGGCCTCTGTAAATTGCCCCTAGTTTGTAGGGTGTGGATGTGAAAGTAGGTTAGCATAGTCTAGGGCGGCACAGTGGCGCAGCTGTAGAACTGCTGCCTTACAGCGCTTGCAGCGCCAGAGACCCCGGTTCGATCCCGACTACAGGGTGGTGCTGTTTGTACGTTCTCCCATGACCTGCGTGGGTTTTCTCTGAGATCCTCCCACACTCCAAAGACATACAGATTTGTAGTTTAATTGGTGTGTGTGTAAATTGTCCCTAGTGTGTGTAGAATAGTGTTAATGTGCGGGGATCGCTAGTCGGCGTGGACTCGGTGGGCCGAAAGGCCTGTTTCCACGTGGTATCTCTAAACTAAACTCGTGTGATTGTTGCTTGGCTTGGTCTCGGTGTGCCGAACAGCCTGTTTCCACTGAAGGACTGTATCTCTATGTAAAGTAACCATGATATCCAGCTTTGCTTCTCACTTGCCTTTGAGTTCACTTACCTCTCTGCATAGCAGAAATATTTAGTGTTTAATTTTTTTGATCAAATATATTTGGGGGGTTTTTCTCTGCAACTGAATATGTGTTTTGATTCCTAGACCAGATCCATTTTGATGATGACAAATCAGATTTTTAAGAAACTTACTCTATTTGGCAGCAAACATAGAGTCAAGTTATTAGCTGTTTCCTGTGGAGGATTATTTGCCACCAATGCTTTCTGTCATGTCTTTCCCCAACGGACGTATGGAAAGTTGTATCAAGCTTGGTCCAAGGGAGATCCGGCTGAACTTCCAGAGAGGTTGCAAACCACTTTCCAAGAGGTGCTTCAAGATGCCGGAGTGGATTCAACGCAGAATTATACAGCGTTTGCTGCCTTCAGCTTTCAACCCGTGAGTGCGGGTGTTCCCTGGTTGCCCAGTGGAGCTCTCATTGGCATCCCAGTTAATTTCAACAGCACAGGGGCGGAAGGGCAAGGAATAACCAACCGAATTGTCATGATTAATGGCAGGAACGTCAAGTGGGATAGTGAGGTGGGGAAATCTCTGAGAGAATCCCTCACCTTTTCTTCCGATGCGCAGAGGTTTGCCATTGCAAGAGAGGTGATGTATTTGCAAAGCAGTGGCCCCGTCCTTCAGTCGGCGCTCGCACCAGCTTGCTTAGCAGGCACGTACGTGATAGGCGTGGCCTCGAAGCAAGCCCTCGGCCTTTACTCGGGACCCTTTTTATTACGTGGAGTATTTAACCTGGCTGCGGCAGCAGTGGGCTTTGTGGGTTATTTTCTTTTTTCTGATGCACTCAGTCACTGGCTCGACTACCGATCAGACCACCGGACAGCAACAATATCAAAGAATTATGCAAAGGGAGGCATTGAATTTTATGATAAAGTTCTTGCACGAAATCGAACTTTCCGTTTGCTCCTTGGCAAACAAGGGATGGAAATGTATGCAACAAATGGCAACCTTTTCCCTAAGCATTGGTTCCGACTAAAACATGCTCCTTACACCTCCAGGAAGGAGATGATTGAAAACACCCTGAATGACTGTTGGAAGTAAAACTGATTTGACAATATTTATTTGCTCATCTCCATGTATCATGTAAACTTCGTCGATTTTACTTGACTCTCATCCAGATTTTGTGTTTGAACTGAACCGCGTTGTCATCTGATTACTCAACCTTTGTGGGAACCATTTTCGACTTCCATTATTGCAAAAACACAGTTGTGAGTTTAAAATCTGTAAAACAGAGCTAAAGTGAAATATGCCACAGTCAGTCACAATGTAAAAAATCAATGATATCCTTAACTTGCTTTTCAACTGCTAGTGTTTCTAAAACTACTGTTTGCCTTGTGCCATGCAAGACTGAACTCTTGATAATTGACAAAAATCCAAAAGCACATATTGAATGTCATGAAATCTAAATGCAAAATATACACACTTATAGACATTACTTATTGGATATCCTGAAGTTTTATTTGTCAGATTATGGTGGAGGGAGGGGGAAATATTCAATTTCACTTCTACTTTTTGATTATTTGCAAATAGCCATGACAATCATATTGTGGAAATTATGTAACCTTTCAGAATATGTAAAGTTGATAAATTAGTATGGTTTTTCATGCTATGTTGATGACAGAATAATATGTTGGAGGAGAAAATTGAGAGTTAAAGGCAAGGTAATGGAGAAATAGAAAGGAGGTGAGGAAGAATTTTCAAGTCAAGTCAATTTTATTTCTATAGCTCATTTAAAAACAACTCTCGTTGATCAAAGTGCTTTACATCAGTGCAGGTAAACATAGAAATATAGAAAATTGGTGCAGGAGTAGGCCATTCGGCCCTTCGAACCTGCACCACCATTATATGCTGATCATCCAACTCAGTATCCTGTACCTGCCTTCTCTCCATACCCCCTGATCCCTTTAGCCACAAGGGCCACATCTAACTCCCTCTTAAATATAGCCAATGAACTGGCCTCAACTACCTTATGTGGCAGAGAATTCCAGAGATTCACCACTCTGTGAAAAATGTTTTTCTCATCTCGATCCTAAAAGATCTCCCCGTTATCCTTAAACCGTGACCCTTTGTTCTGGACTTTGTGCTGGTACTCTGACTCTGGTACTCAGACTCTGGACTGGTACTAACTATGCTACATACAATGGTACATAGATCTAACAATACATACATAAATACATACATACATCGCTCCCTCAGAGGACCAACTATAGTCAGAGGGGAGTTAATCTGTGCCACTCATTGCCACAGAGGGTGATGTGGCCAAGTCCGTGGATATTTGTAAGGCAGAGATTTGACAAATTCTTGATTAGAACGTGTTCTTTGGGGCAAAGGCAGGAAAATGGGATTAGGAGGCAGAGATCAGCCATGATTGAATGGCAGAGTAGACTTGATGGGCTATATGGCCTAATTCTACTCCTATAACGTGAACTATCCATGTACCTGTCCCAATGTCTTTTAAATGTTATAGTATCTGCCTCAACTTCCTTCTCTGGTTGCCCCTCGGGTTCATAATAAATCTTGCCCATCTCACCATTACTGATGAAGGTCTAAATGCGAAAAGGCTTCTTGACCACCTTATCTACCTGTGAAGCTACTTTCAGTGAACTATGTACCTGCACCCCTATTCCCCAGGGCCATACCATTCACTATGAAGGTCCTGCCCCAGGTATGACTTCCCATCTTGACTTTGACATCCTGAGAATGTAAGAAAGGAGGAACGATATAAACCTTCATACCTGCTGTGCCGTTCAGTAAGATTGTGTCAAATTGTTTCCCTTGGTGTACACTTCCTGTCCTTCTCATGATTCCCCATATCTCACGCTTCCCTAAGGATACCAAACAAATAGTGATTTCTTCCATGCTTACATGTCAGCCTTGCACAGCATCTTGGGTGCAGAATCGGCAGGTTTATCAAACCTGAATTCCATTACATAAATTCTTCCCAAGCTAAATGCTCGTTTGAAGATTCAACCTGTCTGGATTTGCAACAATCACACTGAACTTTTTTTTCCCTCCTCTCTCGTTTAATCATACTATTTATTATGATTACATATTCTGTTGTGCTGCTGCGAATAAGAATGTCTTTGTTCTATCTGGGACATACGACAATAAAACACTCTTGTTGGAGGAATAAAGGGTAATATGTCAGAGTACAGGAGGGAGATTAACAAATTGGTTAAGTGGTGCTGGAACAACGATCTTGCTCTCAAATTTAGTAAGATCAAGGGACTGTTTATTGACTTTAGGAAAGGAAGGCTGAGGGACAATGCACCTATCTTCATTGCCTGGACAGCAGCGGAGAGAAACAACAGCTTCAAGTTCTGGGAGTGCACATCTCTGGTGATTTATCCTGGGCCCAGCACACTGATGCAATCACAAAGCTCAGACAACACAAAACTGCTTCTTCAAAGGTTTGAGGAGATTCAGCATGTTACCGAATGCTCTTATCAAACTTCCAAAAGTGGAGAATACGCAAACTGATTGCATTGCAGCCTGGTTCAAGAATGATGGAGGCTGCAGTAAGTGGTGTACGTTGCCCAACCCATCATGGGAACAGACTTCCTCGCCATCTAAGGGATCTATAGGAAGCGTTGCCTCAAGAAAGCAGTTAGCATCATCAAAGACCCACACCAGCATGGTCATGCTCTCTTCTCACTGCTACCATAAGAGCCTGAGAATCACAACCTCCAGGTTCAAGAACAACTTCCTCCTGTCTACCATCAGGTTCTTCAATCACTATGCACAACCCTTCCTCAGCACTGAACCACTGTGGACTTTGTACCATGTTTGTTCTCTGCCCTTTGTTTTTGCACACTCCTATGCATGATCTGGTTTACTTGAATAACTGTTAATTTATTTTGTATTTATTGCTGTGTCCACTATGCCTGGGAAATTGCAACAAGCAATAATTTAATTATTCTGGTTCCTATCCATTGCGTACGGCAAATAACACCCTTGACCCTTGATTTACTCAGAATAGTTTATTGTATATTTTGTATTCTGTTTAATGTGTCTGTAAGGCCGTAGCAATTAAGAATTTTCTATCTTGGGCCTCTGCGCATGAATGAAGCCACACGCAAACTGGAGGAACAGCACCTCGTATTCTGCTTGAGTAGCTTGCAATCTAACAGTATGACCATTGAATTCTCCAATTTGAGGTAACTAACCTACCAACAACATTTTTTTTTCTCCCTCCTCTCTTCCCTGCACCCCATCTGGATATGCACGCACATGCCCTCCGTCTCCAGTCTAATTCCGCCTTCATATTCCTTTTTCTGGCATCACAATTCTCACCTCTTCTATCCTTATCTCACCCTTTTTGTCTTTCTATGTCTAGCCTTTGCCCAACTGTCTGCCTATCAACCCCCCCCCCCCCCACCTATCACTTGCCAAACTCCAGCTTTCTCTCTGCCCCCAAACCACACACCACGGGGTCAGATGATATGCCAGCTATCCATGTTCTCCAGAGATGCTGCCTGACCTACTGAGTCACTCAAAAACTTTGGTTGTTTTTCCTTGAAGAATACCATCATCCTGATTCCTAGCATATGATAAATATATGCTCTTCAAGTGACCTGTTATTAGTTTGTTGATTCCAACTCCATCTAGCATTTATTCTTCCACTGATATCAATTTGACTGATCTGTAGGTTAATGTTTTAGTTTTGTTTTACAGCGCGGAAACAGGCCCTTTGGCCTACCAGGTCCGCGCCGACCAGCGATCCCCACATATTAATCCTATCCTACACACACTAGGGATAATTTTGAACATTGAATTCTCCAATTTTAGGTAACAAACCTACAAATGTTCTCTTCATTCTGTAATAGTGTGGTTGCATTTGCTATTTTTTTATCTTTTCTATTTAATCTCTAATTTTGTAAGATGGCACTCGTACTATCCGCCCTGCCCATTCAAAGTGTTGGGATGCAAGTTATCAGGTCCTGGAAATCAATTGACTTTAATTAATTTGTTCGGTATCTTTTTCAAATGAATGCTGATGTAATTTTGACCTATGGTTCTGTGATATTTATCAAAGTGTTTTTATGTCATCTGAGCAAATTTTTTTAATCCCACAATATAATTTTCCTTGCCTCAATCTGAAATGGGCCGATGGTAATGTTTATAAATATTCGCTTGCCAAGAAATGAAAATGAAATCAATTGCAGATGCTTGAAATCTAAAATAAAATCTGAAAATGCTGAAAATTCTCGGCAGATCTGGCAGTCTCTTTGGAAAGAGGAACAGCGTTGATACATTGGGTTTCAGGCCACTCATCCGAACCAGGAAAGAGAAAACAATTTGGTTTCAGTTGCAGAGAAGATAGGAATGTTTTTGTCAAATAAAGTGAATACCTCTGAGACCAAAAGAGAAAATGTAGAAAGAGACACGAGGAAGCAAATTTTGATCAAAACTTTACTAAAGGAAAAGGTAACTAACCTCCCATATTCTTGAACATTCAAATTACGGAATCAGTCAGGCTGGGATACAACTGGTATACTCTTCACTGTGAACCTGTTGAAGTGCAACAGAGTATTCAGTAACGTGCTGAATTTGCTCCAGAATTTGGTCAGTTTATTGTCACATGTACCAGATGAATTTGGTCAGTTTATTGTTACATGTACCAGATCAGGTACAGTGAAATTTGAGTTACCATACAGCCAAATTAAGTGAAAAGCTACAAGGCACACACCCACATAAAATAAAAGTTTACATCCATCACAGTGGTTTCCACATTCCTCACTGTGATGGTGTAATTATGCTCCTGGAGTTAACCTTAGTCTAGTTCAGTAAAATACCAAGTCAAGCACTGGACCACTAATCTTTATTTTATGAAGCAATAACAAATCCCCTATGCAATACCTATGCGGGATTGATCCTTGTCTCTGCTTGTCCAAGCCCTTCAGCCTAGTGCAAGCAGCCACCTCCAAAAGGTTATGCAATCCCAAGTGCTCCTCCAGAAGATCAAAACGAACCTCGTGGGGGTTACCTTTTATAGGTCATCAAACCCTGTGGGGCAGAACTACATGGGGGGTGGTAACCCCTACAAGCCAAATCACAGATATTGATTACATTAAAATGTTATTGACAGTTCCCTAACCCAATTACAAAGCACCCCATTACAATGTTTCTACAGAAGCTTCTGGAAGGAAGTAAATTAATCAAATAACGCAACATTTTCCCAGGGAGTATAAACAATTCAAACAAGGCTTCACACTTCAGCCAATCATCAAACAGTAACACAAACACCGTGTAACATTATTAACAGTATTTACAACACTTCTGCAGTCGGCCAATCCTGTTAATGCATCGGCAACACCTTTGAGCTCTTCTACAGAGTCCTCGTGCATTTTATCAATAGAGAGGACATCTGGATCTTTCCCCATCCTGCTTATCAATATAGGGTCCAGACGAGCTGGCACCAATCCACAGCCTCCAGCTTTTCACAGACAGAGGCCCAGCAGATTCTGCAGATGCAAAGATCCTCCATTTTAAATATCTCTATTTTGGCCAATGTTAACAATGGAAGGCATTAAAGTTCAATATTCTTCCTTTGTTCTCCCGCGGTCGGGGCAGTCAAACCATCCGTAATCGAAACCCCCATCAGGGTGATCGAAACTCCTGCGTCGGGGCGGTTGAAACTCTCTGGGGAGTTCCCAAGTTGGCCTGGATGGATTTAAGAGAGAGTTAGAAAGAGCTCTAGGTGGAATTAAGGGATATGGTGAGAAGGCAGGCACGGGCTGTTGAATGGGGACGATCAGCCATGATCACAATGACTCGAAGGGCCGAATGGCTTCATCCTGCACCTATTATTGTTTCTATGGCCTCTTCTTACCAGAGACCGCGGGCTTCACAATGTTAAAGTCCACAGGCCATTGATCCATGTTCTCCAGTGGTTAAGAGTGTTTGTCCTCTGCTGCTGGAGGAGACGTGCAGATTGTGGTTTGGAAGTTAGCCTTGGTGAAGACCATCATGTATAATCTTTCTGATGCTGACTGGATAGCATGCAACAAAAAACTCGTCACTGTACCTCGGTACACGTGACCACAAACAAAACTAAAGGAAGCATCAGGGCACATAATGTGGAGTGTGCCATCTTGTCATTCAGTCTTTTTTTTCTACTTAGGCCCCCTTCAGTCATGGCTGACCATGGTTGCCTCCAGGATGCTATTCTCTATATGGAGGATGCCTGTGCATGACTTTGTTTAACATGGGGAGACCGGTGCACAGACATCCTCCCCATTGTCCTTGACAGATCTAGGTCAGGATCCAGTGTCATGGAGTCCAATACAACCTGAGACCCTTTTCTGCTGCAGCCTTCATCTGCCTTCCCAGCCGTTGTGACGCTCAAGTTCAATTGAGTTTATTGTCATGTGTCCCTGTATAGGACAATGAAATTCTTGCTTTGCTTAAGCACACAGAAAAATAGTAGGCATTTACTACAAAACAGATAAATGTGTCCATATACCATGATATAAATATATACACACATGAATAAATAAACTGGTGAAGTGCAAATAACAGAAAGTGGTTGTTAATAATCAGAGTTTTGTCCGAGCCAGGTTTAATAGCCTGATGGCTGAGGGGAAGTAGCTATTCCTGAACCTGGTTGTTGCAGTCTTCAGGCTCCTGTACCTTCTACCTGATGGTAGCAGGGAGATGAGTGTGTGGCCAGGATGGTGTGGGTCTTTGATGATACTGCCAGCCTTTTTGAGGCGCCACTAACTTCAGCCAACATCCTCCGCCTGTTCCACCGTTGAGGTCTTGGTTGGATTGCTCTTTGTCAGAGACATCCCCCTCGATCTTGCCGCCATGGGTGGCCCTACCAGGAGCATAGCTCCAGATGGCATCACTCTCAGGATCTCAGGTCCACACAAGCTTCACCACCACGACAAAGTGACAATCCACGGAGAAGATTGTCATTCATTAACATATAACATATAATAATTACAGCACGGAAACAGGCCATCTCGGCCCCACGAGTCCGTGCCGAACAATTATTTTCCCTTAGTCCCACCTGCCTGCACTCATTCCATAACCCTCCATTCCCTTCTCATCCATATGCCTATCCAATTTATTTTTAAATGAAACCAACGAACCTGCCTCCACCACTTCCACTGGAAGCTCATTCCACACCGCTACCTTTCTCTGAGTAAAGAAGTTCCCCCTCATGTTACCCCTAAACTTCTGTCCCTTAATTCTCAAGTCATGTCCTCTTGTTTGAATCTTCCCTACTCTCAGTGGGAAAAGCTTGTCCACATCAACTCTGTCTATCCCTCTCATCATTTTAAAAACCTCTATCAAGTCCCCCCCTTAACCTTCTGCGCTCCAGAGAATAAAGACCTAACTTATTCAACCTTTCTCTGTAACTTAGTTGTTGAAACCCAGGCAACATTCTAGTAAATCTCTGTACTCTCTCTATTTTGTTGACATCCTTCCTATAATTGGGTGACCAAAATTGTACACCATACTCCAGATTTGGTCTCACCAATGCCTTGTACAATTTTAACATTACATCCCAGCTTCTATACTCAATGCTCTGATTTATAAAGGCTAGCATACCAAAAGCTTTCTTTACCACCCTATATATATGAGATTCCACCTTCAGGGAACTATGCACGGTTATTCCCAGATCCCTCTGTTCAACTGCATTCTTCAATTGCCTACCATTTACCATGTACGTCCTATTTTGATTTGTCCTGCCAAGGTGTAGCACCTCACATTTATCAGCATTAAACTCCATCTGCCATCTTTCAGCCCATTCTTCCAAATGGCCTAAATCACTCTGTAGACTTTGGAAATCCTCTTCATTATCCACAACACCCCCTATCTTGGTATCATCTGCATACTTACTAATCCAATTTACCACACCTTCATCCAGATCATTGATGTACATGACAAACAACAAAGGACTCAACACAGATCCCTGAGGCACCCCACTAATCACCTGCCTCCAACCCGACAAACAACCATCCACCATTACCCTCTGGCGTCTCCCATTCAGCCACTGTTGAATCCATCTTGCTACTCCTGCATTTATACCCAACAGTTGAACCTTCTTAACCAACCTTCCATGAGGAACCTTGTCAAAGGCCATACTAAAGTCCATATAGACAACATCCACTGCTTTACCCTCGTCAATTTCCCTACTAACCTCTTCAAAAAATTCAAGAAGATTAGTCAAACATGACCTTCCAGGCACAAATCCATGTTGACTGTTTCTAATCAGACCCTGTTTATCCAGGTGCTTATATATATTATCTCTAAGTATCTTTTCCATTAATTTGCCCACCACTGAAGTCAAACTAACAGGTCTATAATTGCTAGGTTTACTCTTAGAACCCTTTTTAAACAATGGAACAACATGCGCAGTACGCCAATCCTCGGGGACTATTCCCGTTTCTAATGACATTTGAGATATTTCTTTCATAGCCCCGGCTATTTCTACACTAACTTCCCTCAATGTCCTAGGGATTATCCTGTCAGGACCTGGAGACTTATCCACTTTTATATTTTTCAAAAATGTCAGTACTTCTTTTACTTTGAACCTCATAGTATCCATTGCTACTCTACTAGTTTCCCTTACCTCACATAATTTAATATCCTTCTCCTTGGTGTATACCGAAGAAAAGAAATTGTTCAATATCTCCCCCATCTCTTTTGGCTCTGCAGAAAGCTGTCCACTCTGTCTCTCCAATGGACCAATTTTATCCCTCGTTATCCTTTTGCTATTAATATAGCTGTAGAAACCCTTTGGATTTACTTTCACCTTACTTGCCAAAGCAACCTCATGTCTTCTTTTAGCTTTTCTAATTTCTTTCTTAAGATTCTTTTTACATTCCTTATACTCCTCAAGCACCTCATTTACTTCATGCTGCCTATAATTATTGTAGATCTCCCTCTTTCTTCCCTGAGGTCCAGCACTGCCCCTCCTCTAGTAGGTACCTCTATATATTGCTGCAAAAAACTATCCTGCACACATTTTACAAACTCCAAACCATCCAGCCCATTTACAGAATGTGTTTCCCAGTCTATGTGTGGAAAGTTGAAATCTCCCACAATCACTACCTTGCGCTTACTGCTAATATCTGCTATCTCCTTACATATTTGCTCTTCCAATTCTCGATCCCCATTTGGCAGTCTATAATACACCCCTATGTGTTGCTACACCTTTCCCACTTCTCAGTTCCACCCAAATAGCCTCCCTAGATGAGCCCTCCAATCTATCCTGCCAAAGCACTGCTGTAATATCTTCCCTGACTAGCAATGCAACATCTCCACCTCTTGCCCCTCCAATTCTATCACACCTGAAGCTACGAAATCCTGGAATACCTGCATTTAGTTTCCAATCACAGCCCTCCTGCAACCATGTATCACTGATCGCCACAACATCATACTTCCAGGTGTCTATCCAGACTCTAAGCTCATCCACCTTTCTTACAATGCTCCTAACATTAAAATATGCACATTTAAGAAACCCCCCAGCCTCTTATTCTCTGTTTACTTCCTTTTTTTTCTTTCTCCTCTTGTGTCCGAGTGCTTCCCTTTTCTGCTTCCTGCCTCCCTTTCTGTCTACTAGCTTTCTCTATTTGTGTCACTCGCCCCAACCATTCTAGTTTAAAGTCTCCCCAGTAGCCTTTGCAAATTTCCCCGCCAGGATATTGGTCCCCCTCAGGTTCAAGTGCAACCCATCCTTTCTGTACAGGTCCCACCTTCCCCAAAAGAAGTCCCACTGATCCAGAAACTTGAATCCCTGCCCTCTGCACCAGTCTTTCAGCCATGCATTTATCCTCCACCTCGCTCCATTCCTACTCTCACTGCCGTGTGGCACAGGCAGTAATCCTGAGATTGTTACCTTTTTGGTTCTTTTCCTTAACTCTCCTCCCAACTCCCTAAATCCTCCCTTCAGGACCTGTACTTTGTCTTATTTTCTAGAGACTGTTCTTGGCCAAGAGCCTGGTGAGGGTGAGTGTGTGTTTGTAGGCCCCAGCACTTACTTGGAGGCTGCTTTGGCAACCAAGTTTCTGGGCACAAGTTCATAAGTGATAGGAGCAGAATTAGGTCGACTGCCATTTAATCATGGCTGATCTATCTTTCCCTCATTCTCCTGCCTTCTCACAATAACCTCTGACACCCGTACTAATCAAGAATCTATCTCTGCCTTCAAAATATCCCTTGACTTGGCCTCCATAGGCATCTGTGGCAATGAATACCGCAAATTCACCACCCTCTGAGTAAAGAAATTCCTCCGCGTCTCCTTCCTAAAGGAACATCCTTTAATTCTAAAGCTATGACCTCTGGTCCTAGACTAGTGGAAACCAAAGATCCTAGAGGAGCAAGATAGACCACTCCTTCGAAATCCAATGGACTGGCGTGCAGTACGTGACGGAACGTCACGGCCGCCATTTTTCAATGCGACACGCGACTTCCGGTATGCCACCCGCTGTGATCCAAAGCAAAGATTATAGAGCTCCGCTATAATCTTTGATCCAAAGCAAAGATCCTCGAGTATCTTGTAGCGGGAACAGCCCCCTCCTTTGCGTAGTTTCCCTTGCATTGTATTGCTTTAACACACACTGCACAAAATTAAATTTAACGTATACATATTATATATATTTATATGAATGTGTGTCTGTGTGTGAGAGGCAAGTTAGAGATAGTTAAGTTTATTCTCATGGATCAGAAGCAACTTTGATTTAAATAATCACTATTAATTTATTTGTCTTGTAAGATGATATACATAAACCATAAAGGCAATTATATATATAATTATATAGTAATAATATATATATGCATATATATATTTACACACACATATATATACACATACATATATACACACACATATATACACATACATACATACATATACACATACATATGCACACATACAAATACACACATACATATGGATACATTTATATGCATACATACACACATATAAACATATATATACATACATATATACACACATATACATATACATGCATATATACACATACATGCATATATACACATACATATATATTTATACATATGATTAACATGTAGAGGAACCAACGAGAGAGCAGGCTATTTTAGACTGGGTATTGAGTAATGAGGAAGGGTTAGTTAGCAATCTTGTTGTACGTGCCCCCTTGGGCAAGAGTGACCATAATATGGTTGAGTTCTTCATTAGGCAGGCAGTGACTAGTGGGGTACCGCAAGGCTCAGTGCTGGGACCCCAGCTATTTACAATATATATTAATGATCTGGATGAGGGAATTGAAGGCAATATCTCCAAGTTTGCGGATGACACTAAGCTGGGGGGCAGTGTTAGCTGTGAGGAGGATGCTAGGAGACTGCAAGGTGACTTGGATAGGCTGGGTGAGTGGGCAAATGTTTGGCAGATGCAGTATAATGTGGATAAATGTGAGGTTATCCATTTTGGTGGCAAAAAACAGGAAAGCAGACTATTATCTAAATGGCGGCCGACTAGGAAAAGGGGAGATGCAGCGAGACCTGGGTGTCATGGTACACCAGTCATTGAAAGTAGGCATTGCAGGTGCAGCAGGCAGTGAAGAAAGCGAATGGTATGTTAGCTTTCATAGCGAAAGGATTTGAGTATAGGAGCAGGGAGTTTCTACTGCAGTTGTACAGGGTCTTGGTGAGACCACACCTGGAGTATTGCGTACAGTTTTGGTCTCCAAATCTGAGAAAGGACATTATTGCCATAGAGGGAGTGCAGAGAAGGTTCACCAGACTGATTCCTGGGATGTCAGGACTGTCTTATGAAGAAAGACTGGATACACTTGGTTTATACTCTCTAGAATTTAGGAGATTGAGAGGGGATCTTATAGAAACTTACAAAATTCTTAAGGGGTTGGACAGACTAGATGCAGGAAGATTGCTCCCGATGTTGGGGAAGTCCAGGACAAGGGGTCACAGCTTAAGGATAAGGGGGAAATCCTTTAAAACCGAGATGAGAAGAACTTTTTTCACACAGAGAGTGGTGAATCTCTGGAACTCTCTGCCACAGAGGGTAGTTGAGGCCAGTTCATTGGCTATATTTAAGAGGGAGTTAGATGTGGCCCTTGTGGCTAAGGGGATCAGAGGGTATGGAGAGAAGGCAGGTACGGGATACTGAGTTGGATGATCAGCCATGGTCATATTGAATGGCAGTGCAGGCTCGAAGGGCCGAATGGCCTACTCCTGCACCTAATTTCTATGTTTCTATGTTTCTATTATTTTCCAACGATCAATAGATTTACGATCAGTTCCTGTGGATTGGAGGATAGCTAATGCTATCCCACTTTTCAAGAAAGGAGCGAGAGAGAAAACGGGGAATTACAGACCGGTTAGCCTGACTTTGGTGGTGTGAAAGATGCTGGAGTCAATTATTAAAGATGTAATAATGGGGCATTTGGATAGCAGTAAAAGGATTAGTCCAAGTCAACATGGATTTATGATTTTACAATGCATTTAAGCCTCTCCCATTTTTATGAGATGAATTCCTGGAATATGTAGGAAGTTTATTGTAACCTAGTGCTACTTGCCTGAACAATGGATGATATATCACTTAAATGCAATTGTTTTCAGTTGTGTGGAGAGACCTGTATATTGAAAATGCGTTTTGCCTCTAATATGTCAATTTACCTTAAATGTAGAAGAGCTTATTAAAATCTTCTTACAAAGACAATTAAGTATTTTCTATCTATCCTCTTTTGGACCCAAGGCATAGCAGAGCTGCCAACTCTCACGAAGAGGTAAGGGAGGGAGAGATGGAAGGGAGGGAGAGAGGGAAGGGAGGGAGATCGAGAAGAAGGGAGGGAGATCGCGAAGAGAGGGGGAGAGAGAGAGAGAGAGAGAGATCGAGAGAAGAGAGGGGAGCGAGAGATCGAGAGGAGGGGAGAGAGAGATCGAGAGAAGAGAGGGAGAGGGGGGAGAGGGAGAAGGGGGAGAGGGAGAAGGGGGAGAGGGGAGAGAGGAAGAAGGAGAAGGGGGGAAGAGGGAGAAGGGGGGAGGGAGAAGGGGACAGGGACAAGGGGGAGAAGGAAGAGAGAGGGAGAAGGGGGAGAGGGAGAGTGGAACGATAGCACATTATAACGCGCAGCCGTCCCATTCCGACCAAAGATTATAGAGCAGAGCTCCACTAGTATCTTTGATTGCGGCCGCCGCCACCGAACCCCCCGACCCACCATTGCACCCAAAGATGATAGAGCAGAGTTATATAATATTTGATTGCACCCTTCTTCACGGCGGGCTTGTGATCTTTGCTTGTGATGTCTTGTATGTATGTGAGTGTTGTTTGCTATGTCCCTATGTTCGAGGAATATAATGGGTAACAGCCGCCCATTCTCGGACTTGAATCTGAGCTCGAAAAATCTCCTGGTCACTGGACCTAATGTGTCCGCGGGCCATATTGTGGAGACTAATCCCTTACAAAACAAAACCAAAAACGTACAGAAGTGTTAAAATTGTCTTTATTATTGTGGTGAGTAAAGAACTATTAAAAATAAGTCTAATAACTTTCTAATGTACCGACAAACCCAGTTTCCCAATGGCCGTTGATGGGAGAACAGAAAATAACATTTTCACGACAGAATATCGACTGAAAATAATAAAAATATTTTCTCACCTTTCTTTTTTATTGGGGAACCTAAAGAATGACAGGTTGGGTCGTTTAGATTTACGATTAGAATACTTGATAGCAGAGCAGTGAGATGAAATTTAGATAAGGGCGCCATGACAGTGTGGGGGAAGCCCCAATAAATGCCTCGAAAAATGGCGTCGACAATCACACACGTCATACTGCGCGCTTTTCGAGGAGTGGTCTATCTTGCTCCTCTAGGATCTTTCGTGGAAACATCCTCTCTATCAGGGCCTTTCACTATTCTGTGTAATGGAGACCTCTCTGGTGCGTTCAGGTACTGTAATTACAGTGCCTGCATATCACAGGGTCAGAATCTCCATCTCCCTCATGTGATCGTAGGATCGATAGTTTGTTTAAATGGTCCAATTAATTGGTTACTGCACTGATTTATGCCATTTTTCTCTCGTAGAAGTTTGAAGCGGCATATTTAAGATTATCTTGCTGCTGGCAAAATGGCCCCCAGCGCTGAATCCATATTCAAATCAAAAGCTGAGGTGTTGCATCACGAAGCTTTCACTGGGCCTCGCTGTGTAAGTGGAGGAGACAACGAATGTACAGGTCGGGCAGGGTACAAGATGTGGAATTAAAGTGTTAAACTATGGGAAGCTCAGTGTTGCCCTTGTGTATATTGAAATTTGCTGCTTAGTTGACATTTCCATGGAAACACTGGAGAAAGTGGGGGGGGGGGGGGGGGGAGACAAAACATAAGAACAAAACTAGAATCAATCTGACGAAGTGTCCTGACCCGAAACATTATCGATCCATGTCCTCCAGCGATTCTGCCTGACCCGCTGAGTTACTTCAGCAATTTGTGTCCTTTTGTTGTAAACCAGCATCTGCGGTCCCTTCTTTTATCCCGACGCGATGGCTTCGGACATCGGACCTTTGGCAGCGGCGAACTGCGGAGGGTTCAAAGGCCCCAACTACATGTGAGATTCAAAAATCACAAATGCTCTTGAGACAAATTCAGACAAAGAAGTGTTTTTATTAATTTCATATTCTGCAGAATAGGTGCCTCTCCTCTCCTCTGATGTCCCCTAGAGGCACACCGAAGATGGAGATGCTTTCTATCTTTATACATTTCATTTCATTTCATTATTATCACATTCTCATCCCTCCCCATTGAGCTTCTTCCAATCATAACATAAAGCCCTGTTTCCCACGAGAACGTCTGGGAACGCCCACCTAACGTCAAAGACACCTCCCCTATCATGCATCGCATGTGCATTTAAATTAGGCATCTTGTCATAGTGGGTGTGTGTACATATTCATGTAATCTCATCAAGCATGCGTAGTTGAGCGTGACTTTCCCTTTCTTTCGTTCTAATGTCTTTACTATCTCCTGCTGAAGTCTTTCTACTGCTACTTTTTATCTAGAATTTCTCTCTGTTCTTATATCGTTACTTTCTAATCTACTAGCAGTCTGGTTTCTGCCTTATTTCTTTCTAAGTTATTTTTCTATCCCTAGTCTAAATCAACCATGCCTGTTAACTCTTTCCTCACATACAGGTGAACAAAGGAGGATGATGACTGATGGCACAATGGGCTAAGTGTTCGGCTGGCAACCGGAAGGCTGGCAACCGGAAGGTAGCCAGTTCGAATCCCGCTTGGAGTGCATACTGTCGTTGTGTCCTTGGGCAAGACACTTCACCCACCTTTGCCTGCGTGTGAATGTGTGTGAGTGATTGGTGGTGGTCGGAGGGGCCGTAGGTGCAGATTAGCAGCCACGCTTCCGTCAGTCTGCCCCAGGGCAGCTTTGGCTACAGCAGTAGCTCACCACCACCGAGCGTGACTGAGGAGTGAATGAATAATGCGATGTAAAGCGCCTTGAGTATCTAGAAAGGCGCTATATATATCCCATCCATTATTATTATGAACTTTATTGCCTTCCATCAAAGTGAGGAATGTGGATTCCACTGCGGTGGATGTTTATGTTAAATTTTATTTTATGTGGCTGTGTGTATTGTTGCTTTTCACTTAGTATGGCTGTATGGTAACTCAAATTTCACTGTACCTTAGTTGGTTAAGTGACAATAAACGTGAACTTGAACTTGAGTTGATTGCTGTAAGGCAGCTTTGAACATGTAAGGTGTTTTTATTCTCCTTAAAACTCTGAATGGTTTGGAGAGGGTGGACATGGACAAAATCTTTCCATTTCTCATGCTATCATTTTGTTCCAAAAGAGAAAAAATCCTTTGGTCAGAATGTGGAAACTGCAGGGACAGGAAATGATTGAAGCAAACAACATTGTTCCAAAGAGAAATAAGTTGAGCACATGAGAGAAAGGAGATTAAAAATGTGGTGATGTTAATATTGGCTAAATTAAAGACACCATAAAATGGAGGATGTCTGCACTGTCAGAATTGCTTAACCCTTGTCAGCTGAACTTTGCAGGCTTTGATTGGCGCCAACCAGTCTAGGCTCAGACTGATATGCGGGATGGTAAGGGGTCCAGGTGTTCTCCCTGTTCCTCTTAAATTGATAACGGTTTTGCAAACTAACCTTAAATGCATCATTACTATTGGATCGCTGCAAAAACATTGTAAACAGTTTACTTAATGTTGCAAGACGATCATCCTGTTAATTGATGATTGGTCGAACAGTTGAGCCTTGGAGAAATTATTTGAAGCTCAGGGTACATGTTTCAATGTTTGTTCTTGTTAGCTTCTTCGAGAGCTTTCTTTCTTATACAATGTATTATGCTGCTGTATTATTGGATTAGGGAAATGTCTTATGTATGGGGTTAATCGATATCTGTAATTGGATTATTAAGAGACCACCCCTATGTGGTTCGACCCCTCGAGGTCCCGGGACAGATTAAAGTCCGCTGCCATGAGGTCCAGGATCGATCTTCTGGGACTGCGTGACTTTCTGGAGTGTCTTTGTTTGAGCGAGGCCTAGAGGGCTTGAACAGGCAGATACAAGGAACGAACCCACGGTGGAATAGGTACAGTAATTGAACTGTAATGCGCTTTTGTTAAAATAAAGATTCGTTGTTTCAAGTGCTTGATTCAGTGTTTTTACTGAAACTAGACTGGGGGGGGGAAGCGTAGAAACGAGCAATTTACAGTGACGGTAAATCGAACAGCAGAAGGCTTGTACACTTTTGAAATTGGAAAGATACAGCGTGGAAACAGGTGTTTTAATCGACACGTCCACACATTCACAGTAGTTGTATGTTATTCCACTTTTGCATCCACTCCCTACACACTTGGGGCAATTTACAAAGACCAATTAACCAACAAACCCGCACGTCAGACGTGGGAAGAAACCGGAGTACCTTGAGGAAAACCACACAGTCACAGGGAGAACTTGCAAACCCCACGCAGACAACAGCCAGGGTCAAGATTGAACCCCTGTCTCTGGTGTTGTGAGTCAGCAGCTCTATCAGCTGTGCAACTGTAAAAGCCCCTGCATTCCAGCATTGGGTGGTGCTAAGGGTGCTTTTATGCTGCGTATCAGAGGAAATTCAATGTAGTTGTTTACTAATCTTCCATCAAATCAGAATATTTTAAAGCGGTGATATGTGTTGGGGTGCAGTCTGAGTTAGTAAAATAAATTTGAAGAAAACTAATAATGTGAATAAATGATGGCCATTGTTTAGTTTAGTTTTGAGATATAGTGTGGAAGCAGGTCGTTTGGCTCACTGAGTCCACGCAACCAACAATCACCCGTACACTAACACTATCCCACATATTAGACAATCGACCTACAAACCTGCACATCTTTGGGATGTGTGGGAGGAAACTCACATAAAAGCAGCGACTTTTGCGAAGCACCAAAACATAAAAGGTTCACCTATAACTTCCAACAACACCCGTATCAGGGAAACAGAAGAAATCGGTGCCGTTTCAGACAAGCTGCTTTGGCACCTGAAGGCCCTTGCGATTTCGCGATCTCCCG